>NC_064288.1:35793298-35797922 GCF_019186545.1 Solanum stenotomum
TTATAAGTTTCTCAAAAAGGCATATCAACCAATCTCTATAACGAGACATGGATTCTACCAACCAACTTATTATTTCACCAATATATATTATTATCATCCAACTTACCAGGCATATTGACCCATCTTAGAATCTCACCTTTTAATAAATCAAAACGATAATAAATATATACAGATCATAATAGTTATACCAGGATTAAAAATATAAGTACATTTAATAGTTTAGAGAATATGTTTTGTCAGTCAGTCTAAAACAACTATCTCTACTCGGTCCCGTTCAATACATACAAAATGCACTAGCACAAGAAGTTGGAACTATTCCGTTCCCATAATCAAGATAAATTACATATAATCTTGTGCTACAATCGTACCGATGGCATGTCCAATTTCCATCCTAGATTGTGAACAAAAAACTTTATACTTATAAGAACCGATGATTTAATCCTCTGTGTATAAACTAAAACTGTACACACTAAATCATCTACTATATAAGTAAACAGACACCATAAACGAATATATGATCTATTAAAATTGAGCAAATATTTATTCTAGAATAAATATTATTTCTTAACACATGGTTAATAGTATATATCCCAACATAAGGATGGTCTAACCACAACTCTAGAGAACTTACCTTTGAGTTTAGGTTGTACCTTCTTATCACACAAGAATCTAGAGGCAAGACTCCATTTAATCCATGCCGCCCCAATGTGATGTGTGACATCATCATTGATGTCCCATCTAGCTTGGATTTACGACCCAATATACTTAGAATTTTATTTCTTGGGGATAGTTTGCGTGGAAAATCTTACTTCCACATTGATTTAATCCAACGCAACACTGAATTTGCACGCCAAATACTCTATTTTGGTCCTTCTTAACCTAAACCCTTTGGACTCTAGAGTTTGTATCCAAACCTCCAACCTAGTATTATCTATATCCCACATCAATCAATACAATGTCATCCGTATATAACATAGACCATGGAACCTTTTTCTGCATAGACCATGTCAACTCATCTAATGCCAAGGCAAACGGTAAAGGGCTAAGAATTGTTCCTTGATATAGCCCCATGTCAACTGGGAAGTGCTCCGATCACCTCCCACCATTCTAACCCGAGTCTTGGCTCCATTGTACATGTCTGTTGTTGCTCTAATATAAACCATCAAGACATCTATAACCTCCAAACACTTAGAGAGGACATCCCCGAGACTTTGTCATAAGCCTTTTCAAGGTCAATAAACACCATATGCATGTCTCTCTTGTTTTCAATAATGCTCTATATATGGTGAAGTTCTTTATTTAGGTTTGACCAAGTGAAATTTACAAAGGAAATAGAATGAAATGCATGCATCTCTGAAAGTGCCAAAGGTAAGTAAATGAAAAACATAGATACTTGTTCTTTCTCATATAAAGCCAAAATACACTTGCTCCATCTCATATAATTAGATTACACTTGTTCCTTCTGAAAGTACAATAGGAGGTGAATTGTAATCCTTTTAAAATCTTATTGACTACTTTCTAGATCCAGTAAACTGATAGTCGACTACTCTCTATATCCAGTCGACTGATAATGAGAAAGGTTGCACACAATTGTTAGTCCCTTGATTTAAACAATATAAATTCCTAATAAATATTAATGAGAGCATAATATAATAAGAGAGTCGATATTTTATATTGATTCTGAACGTGTGCTAGTCCAGTTTTCTTAGGTTGCAAGGAGGTTACTCTTAAGCTCTTTGGAATTTTAATTTGGTACAACCGTTATAGTTTTCCACATTCTTACTAATGTCTACAAAGATTGGTGTTCACTTGCTCACCAACAACGAACAACAGTTGGTTCTTGTAGAATTCTCAGGTAAGAATAAGACAATTCAAAGATTGTATTGATGATTAAAACTGTCGAGTACATAATCCTTATAATAGGAGTGAATTGTAGAGTCCTAAGCAATCTATACTTAGAGTCATACTACAATAACTATTACTACTATAACAATATTGCACTTATAAATAATCTAATCCTAGCCGTAATCTAATCCTAGTCAACTTCAACTAGTACAAGAATTAGTAGTAGCCTAGTCGATATAATTAGTAGCCTAGTCCTAATGTTACTCTAATTCTACTTGTACATTGATTGGACCATATTGTTCGACCTGTTCCGTATCTTCAGTTTCCCTTATCTTCAACACTTCGCCTCAAGCTAGAGAGTGGAGGATCAAGTACTCCTAGTTTGCTTCGAAACCCAACAAAGAATTGCTTTGTCAATGTTTTGGTATGAAACAAGTGATAAGGGGTGTTTCCTTGCATTGTGGCTGGTTATCATGTGATGCACAGATTGACATCAGCTAATGCTTGTGGTAGTTCATCTGTAGATTGATAATAGTAGTCCCACCTATAAAAGCACTTAAGAACAATGTGGTTATTCCTACCACAAATTTGATATGACTCAGTATTATTCCTCTTCTTATTCCACTTGAAAAACTTTGATTGTTTGGAGAAATTGGTCCATATTTATTGTTTTGAGAACCCGTTCCCCGTCCAGTAGGCTTAAAGCCTCTTCATCTGGAGTTGAAGTTGTTGTTTTCTCTTCCCCTGCCCCTTTGGGCAGAGAATGACATGTTATTGATGTGTCACTTCTTCATCTTCCCTTATATATCAAAACCCATGAGAACATTAACAAATTAATTAAATGTGGGATATGGTGCCTTACCTATCATGAAAGTCCTGAAGGTTTTGTACTTGAGTCCTAAACCTTTAGCAAAATTGATTACTTTTCTATCATTATCCACATGTTTATGAATGGTTGCAAGGCCATCACATATGACTTTGAATTCCTTGATGTATTCATCAATCCTTTTTGTTCCTAGCTTAACATTTTGCAATTGTTGTTTGTGTTGAAACTCCTTATCCAATGTTGTTTGAAGATACAATTCTTCCAAGAATTTCCACATCTCCTTGGAAAGCAGCCCACAATTACGTACATGTTTTCTTCTATCAAGATGCATGAGATCCAACTCCTTAGCAACACATATTTCTCCTTCTGATCATTAATGCTGCTAATATCTTTTGCACCCTTCTCATCAACTATAACTTTCTCATCAGTCTTTTCAGTGGAAAAACTACTTTCAGTTAGTTCATTTTTCTTTGATGAGATATGTTAGTCTCATCGTCTGAATCAATAACTTGACATTTATGTCCCCTCCATATAAGATAGTTTGTTGGCTTAAGTTTAATGGAGCAATCAACAATAAGGTGGTGAAGTGTGGAGGTAGACATAAAGTTTGTAGAGGGGGTCATTGCAGTTTGAACGTATATTTTTTTTTATCAATACTTTACCGAGCGAAAGAGATTTAATTCTCTGATACCATATAAAATTCTCACGTAAGTATAAGAGAAATCAAGAATTGTATTGAAGATTAAAAAAGTTGAGTACATATCCCTTATATAAGGAGTGAATTGTAGAGTCCTAAGCTCACTATACTTAGGGTTCTACTATAATAACTATTACTACTACAATAATACTACAATTATAAATAATCTAATACTAGTCGTAATCTAATCCTAGTCCACTTCACCTAGTACAAGAAGTAGCAACCTAGTCAATATGAGTATTAGCCTAATCCTAGTGTGACTCTAACTCCAGTTTTGCATTGATTGAACCATGTTGTTCAACATGTTCCATATCTTTAATTTCCCTTATCTTCAATATTTTTTACTCGCTCACCAATAACGACTCTCTGGTTTTCACTAGCTTCGCCAAAGGAACAAGCAATGAAAACTTCTCAATACAATGCCTCACCAAACAATATTTTCTCTCTTTTGACTACACAATAAATCGACAATGAATTCTAATACTTATGAAGAGTAGAATAAAGAAAATTGAGAGTGGTTGAGACGAAAGTATATATGGATGTGTGATGAATTAATTCAATACTTCTTCTTTAAATAGTGGTTCATCATGCTCCAAGGAATCTGCTTGTTTGCTTTATTTGTCTTGATATAGTGAATCTTAGATTTGAAGTAATATCTTCATTCTTTGATGAATTCTTTCCTCAATTGATTGCACAAAATATTCGCTTAAATGATTTTGTTGGCATTCCTTTCTTGATTCCTTATGTTAAGCTAATAAAGATGATGACAATAATTTGAACTCCCTTGAGTTTTCTTTTTTCTTGATTTGAACCATCTTCTTGAAATTTAAGTTTTATCATTCTGAATATGAAATTTTTTGTGAACTTGAGACTTCAGACTTATCTTGGTACTACATAATTATTTGATCTTCCTTAAGTAACATATTGATCTTGATCTTTTCCTTACGTAGAATATTTCCTTTCATAGGATCATAGTAAATATTCTTTCCATGATTTTTGTATCTTGATTTGGGCAAGTTATTTTCTTCCTTAGGTATCTTCTCTTGAAATTCCATTTCATAATATCTTCCTTTTTATATTTGTTTAGATCTTCACCAAATTCTTCTTCATTAAGTAATTCTTCACCAAAAACAAATTTACAACAAGTAAATGTTCTTTTATTAAATTAAGTCAATTTGTTATCATCCAAAATTAGTATGTAAAACCTTAGACCTAACACTTTCTCATATATAATCAGATTACACCCCCCCCCCCCC
>NC_064288.1:35798030-35978747 GCF_019186545.1 Solanum stenotomum
CCCCCCCTCTCTCTCTCCCTCCCTCTCTCTCCCTCTCTCTCTTTGCATGATTTTTCATTAGATACACATTTCCCTTTCAGATTTGCTACTCACTAGTAGAGCTGTCAATACGGGCCGATCCATCCCAGTATGAGTAGTCTTTACAGGTCAGGTCGGGATGGTTCATTATTTTGGCGGGCCAAAAAATAGTCAGTCCAACCACAACTACGTGGGCTAAGGCCGCGCCGGGCAAGCTCACTTTTTAAAAATAATATAATTTTTTATAATTTAAATTCTAATTTTAAAATGTTAACAGAAATATGAAAAGATATTATTACATGGTATTACTTCTTGTTGACCAATTCTCACATTCACAAATAAAATAATTTTAATAATACATTACGTTTGGCATCAAGTAAAATTTTGGTTGTATGACTTCAATATGAAATTATTGTCATTTTTTGTAAAGATCATAGGTATAACAACAACAACAACAACATGCTAGTGAAACTTCACTGAGTGAGGTCTATGGAGGGTAGAGTGTACGTAGACCTTATCACTACATCATGTAGGTAGATAAGTTGTTTTCGAAAGACCCTTGGCTCAAGCACATCAAACCCAAGAAAAAAGAAGAAGAAGAAAACAATGAAGAATCATACAAAAAATGTAATTTTATATTTGAATATTAAACTTTGTGATATTTATATGCATGGTTTAAGTCTTTAAGTTTAGATTCCTCTTGTTAGTTTTAATTTTCTTTTTTATTTTAATTTTTTATTTGGCCCACGGGCTGGCCCAACTCATATTGTTCAAGCCCCAGAGGCTAATTAATGGGCTTTTCAAGTTGGGCCTAAGAGCCCTATTTTTAAATGGGCTCTAAAAATTTTAGTCCAATCATATTCACGAGTTGAGCCAAACTTAACCCTAATTGACGGCTCTACTCACTATTGATGTTTTCTTGGTTTTCAAGGATTCAACTCAGGTTAGTCATGAGATTTTTTTCATAGATCAGTATTTTATTAATTTTTTATGTCACTCAAGTGACCGATTCAACTTACGTTCGGTATGAGCTTATCAATTTCTAATTGATTTTTCCTTTGCTTCTCAAGTTACAAATTCAAATTAGGTTAGGTTTGAACTTTTCCCAAAAAATCAATATTTTTATTGATTTTCCTTTTCTGCTCAAGTGGCAGATTCAAATAAGGTTAGGTTTGAGTTTCTCTGAACATATTTTTTTAAATTGATTTACCTTTTAGTGCTCAAGTGACAGATTCAACTTAGTTTGATGTAGTATTTTCTCGATAGATCAAATTTTTAATCGAATTTTCCTTTGTTGCTTAAGTGATAGATTCAACATAGGGTACGTTTGACCTTCTCTTAATATATCAAAAAAAAATATCCTTGATTTTTTCCTTTTTTGTTCAAGCGACAGATCAACTCAGGTTAGGTTTGAGCTTTTCTCGATAGTTCATTTTTTTAAAAAAAAACTATTGGTGTTCGGGTTAGTTTGTGCACAATTTGACCATTCCACGGAGTACCTTCTACATCTCACTAGCATAGTTACTAGGTAATTTTATCCACCTAGGTTCACCCTATATTTTTTTCTCGCTGGGATTTGAACCTTGGTATTCATGCCCTTAGGTGCAAATCAGTCAATCATTCAGTGCATTCCTTCTTGCTAGCAATATTAGTTATATTCTTGTTCAATGAAACCTATTGAGTGAGCTCTAAAAGCTCTTTGGTTCCAAAAAACAAGTTTCAGTGAAGTAGTTTTACTCTAATCTTAATTGTTTTCTAATTTCTCGTCAATTAAGTTAAATTAATTATCCTAATTAGATTTACAAATATCATGAAACATGAGAACCCTAACCTTTAACTTTAGAAAGATCATTTTTGTTCAAGAATTTTTTTCTAGAAGTAGGAAAAGTAATAGAAGAGTGAATGAAGACCCCCATGAAGCGGTAAGGAGATCGATGGGTTTTTAATCTACCTCTTTATGTATGAAATTACAGACATATATAGTGAATGGGGGAGCCCCTTCAACTTTGAATCAGCTTCCTTACAAAGATACGTGATTCATTTTAATCTACATAGTGCATGCAGGCAACACAGAGGACACAAAATTTCTCTAATGGACCATCGCATGTCCTCAGAAGAAACCTCAGCTTTCCCTTCAACTGCGTCTACAGCTAAGGTAGTTGTTAGTTCTTCGGCATACATGTTTTGAAAATGATTCCGCCATATATTTTGACTGTTAGTTAGAGATATTTTGCATAACCTCACTATAAGAGTATATTTCTTTGAAGATGCCTCAGCTTGCTTCGAGCGTATCAACAACAAATGCTGAAATAGGAAAGTCTATTATAGTGGACAATATCAAAGAGCATAAGAAGAAAAAGAGGAGCAAGAATAAAAAAGCATGCGAGAAAAGGCAAGATACTGGTCCCGAAGAAAGAGAGTCTTCAACACAAGAAAACCAAGCTTTGGACGAAAAACAGAAAGAACTTTCCTCTTTCTGGTTTAAACTTGTACCACAGGGAGCCAAGTAAGTACCAATATACCAAGCACATCGCTTTGAAGATTCTTGTCTCATTGATCTGACATAACTTTATTTGTTCTTTTACTCTTGGCAGGAAGGGACTTAGATTGCCTCCCCTTGACAGGCCCAATATCCATCTCAAGTAAGATTTTCCACACGCAACGTTGATTTTTCCCCTATGTTTTTAAAACTCATGCTCATCACCACGTAAAATGAAATGAATGATTTTGATCATTTGCAGGGACAGTAGCACCACTGTAACTCTAATTCAGAAGTTCATTGCACAGAAGCTAAATTTGAATGATCATACTGAGGTAATGATTTTATAAGCTAAATTTTGCGTTTCCTTGAACTAGTTAGTAATAAAGAATTCACGAATTAGGAAATATATATACTAATGCTTACTTAACATAGATAAAGGAACCTATGTTGAAACAGTTGATGATCTCGAATTAGAAAGATGAAACAAACATAAATAGGACAGTGAAACAGATTCTTGTTTTATACTATAGGAAGATATGTTGAAAATATTGCCACAGTACTGCTTTGCCACTGAATCGTCTTTATATCATTTTGTGCAGGTGAATGTTGTTTGCTGCGGTGAAAGGCTGAATGGAGATATGACTCTCAAGGACATTCAACTTAGATGGAAGTCACACCTTCCCAATTCTGGAAAGGAAAAGGTAAAATGGGAGTTGAAGGAGGCTGACTCAGCTAGGATACATCAGAAGCGAGAAGCTTCAAACTCCACCCAAAAAATAAGAAGTGTGGCTACTGGCTTCATGGCATAAAAGAAGTGAACTTCCTATATCACAACAGACTTAAAGAATTATCAGTAGACAATTTTTGTACTTGCATAATAATAACCTCAGAGCTATTAGTACCTTAATTCTCTGCTTTATTATCGGTAAACAATCTATGCTTTTGACTTGTGTTTCCTAGTTTCCTACCAAATATTATGCTATGGAAGTGAAGCTATTTGATACTGTTTTACCTATCAGATTTCATCATAGGAGTTGACACCCCTCCATTTCTCTATTTTTTTCATCCCATCCATTAGTGTTTGACATACAATTTGCCATATTAAGCACAGACAGTCATATCAAATATTGATTATTTATAATTCAACGTAAGAGTATTAGTTCCTCTAGTAGTTACAATGCTAGTTCATTCATATATAATTGTACTACACTTAAATGAAAGTTTGAATCTGAATGGTTTAGACCTTAGGTCATAGAGTACATTTGTTATCATTAAGATTTAAGCATTTAATTAAACATTAAGATCTTGAACAAAGTCTAGTTCAAGATCTTAATATCTTGTGTGGATAATATTCATTACCACTCTATCAACAATCACTAACCATCACCATTATTGTTGTCAATCACCAACCACCTTTGTTATCACAACCACTATTGGCAACCAACATCACTACCAACCACTTTATACAAGCTCATTCGAAGGCAAATATCATTACACGTTCAATCATACAGAAATACTTATTGAACTCGATGTTTGGTGCAAAATTATATTATACTTATTGGTTTGAACCCCTACTATATGTTTTGACAAAGGTACAATCGTTGAGTTAAAAAATGATCATGAGCTAGATTTGCTTCGTCTAGCTTCATATTACCTATCCTCTAGGAAAAGGCCTCGTAACATTATACTTGTGGTGATTAGTAATACAGGGATGCTTTATAACTTGGTAAAAGGTTTTACCTGCTCCACCTCATTCATGTAGCCAACCAACTGCACTACCAAAATTCCTCTCTAAATAAATTATCTACCATACTTTAATTTCCTATATATAGTAATATTAACATATATACCATTTTTCCTTTTGAGCAAAAAAGTTCTACTCTCCAAAGCTTCAAAGTTCCAACTTGTCTTGCATGGGCTTAAGAGTCTATATAATCGTAAGTACAATTCTTCAAACAAAAGAAACCATTTAACTTTCCATATCACCCACTAAAAAGAAAAGAAATTACATTGATCTGAAATCATATATTAGCTTTAAGATTGCTTACTATTGATGTGAATATTCCCAATTTATTAATGAACATTGATCTTGTGATGATTGAGATATTGCTGCCATTTGAGCCAAGATTGCTAGCATATTGTACAACTGTGTGTTGTGAAGTGTATTGATCAAAGAGGCCAAACTCTGAAAATTTTGGTTCAACCTGCACAAAATGACCCGATAATGATCTTTTTTTCAGAGTTTCCTTCCATATCTCAAAGAATTCACTCATAATTAGATGTGATATTTCCCATGAGGAAATCGAAAGATACTCCATCTACAAAAGAAACAAACATCTTATGAGGCAAACATGCTCATAATAGTAATCATTTTTTTAATTAGGTAAAGTACAATAATTGAATTCCTCTCCATGAAGAGTAAAAAATGATAATATATTACAACGTAGCTATGTTTTTTTTTTCTAAAAAAAAAAAGGCTTAACCACATAAAAAGCTTCAACTGAGAATAAATCTCTGAAAGTATTTGCATACCTCCATAACTATTCCCCTCAAGGTCTCAGAATTTATTGGAATAGCTTTGCCTACTCGCAACCGGAAGTCACCAAGTCGATACTGAAACCCCTATATCAGTCAAATATTTTAATGAGCATTTATGAAGACAAAATTCTTGATGGTGCTATATAAGTATATCATCCACTTACAATAAGAACAATAATTTGCAGATCTCAATAATACAAACCTCACAATTAACTGCAACCTTCATTCTATAAGATTGTAAGTTCTCCATTATCGTCTTGCATTGATGACTCTGCTTCCACAACCAGTCGTTTCCTACTAAGTGCCATGTAAAACTTGTTGGGTTGTTCTTGAAGTGACACCCCCAATTTTTTTGGGGAAATTCCGATGCATTTGCTTGTTCTAGTAAAAGAAAAAATAATTCAATCAACAATCAAATCTCGTATATGGCCACAAAAGTACTCTTAAAAATGACATGATGTGTAAGTTAGCAATGCGAGAAATATAGATTATCTTACATTTAGATCTATTCTTGACCCAATTTTTTTCAAATACTTCTTTGCTTTTTTATAGATTAATTAAAAAGAAGAAAAACTTCCCAAATCCAATCCTTGTAATGCATCGAGAAAAAAAAATTATTCCTTTAAATCGTGTCTACATACATATGATTTATTAAGTAATGAAATACCTTTGAGTATGGGGTTATAGAAGGTAAAAGTATTTTTCCATCTTCCTTCTTTAACACCATTAATGCTCTCAGCACAATTAGATACTTCTATCAGTATTTGACTATTGACTGTTGTGCCTGTATTTGGCTGCCAGTGCAGAACCCTAACAACAAACAAAGTAACAAACTGTACACTTAAGCATACACACCAAATCTTTCAAAAATGTTATGTTTCTAGTAAATTCAAAATCGTTACCATTTGATCGGCATGTTGTTGATTACAAGTACAATTTCCTTTTTCCTCTTAACAAAAAATTCATCCAAACAGAAAAAAAGGCTTTGGCTAATACAAGGAAAGATAAGAGAATGAATCTTAAAGTCATATGTTATAGTTTGAAAGAAAGCATAAAACTGTATTTATAGTGAACAAATATCTAGAACAAATATCAAGTCATTAAATTCATGTCATATTTGGATTTTGTTACTAAAATTTCAACAAAGTTACCTTTTATGGTTAAACTTATTAGACAGTCAAAATAGTATTTCTTTTTCCTTCTAATTTATTGTGGAATCAATATTTTTTCCTAATTAGCATCGAAGATAGAAATAGAGAATAATAAATATTCATCCTAAAATGTTACTAAAATATTCAACAAAGTTACCTTTTATGGTTAAACTTATTAGACAGTCAAAATAGTATTTCTTTTTCCTTCTAATTTATTGTGGAATCAATATTTTTTCCTAATTAGCATCGAATATAGAAATAGAGAATAATAAATATTCATCCTAAAATGTTGGTCAAGATCATATTTTGTCTGAATTTTATCTAGTCTATATATTTATTTCTCTTAATTAATATACCTTTTTTATAAGAGAAAAAATTATGCTTTGAAGGATGAAAAACAAGTCAAAGATTTCATGCACGAATATTAATTATTTTTATTAAAATAAAGTATGTACTATATTTGTTTCATTTTAAATGCTACAATATTTTTTTATACTTATTAGGTAATTAAAATAGTATTTTCATTCCTTGTGGAATCAATACTTTTTCTTAATATTCCTCAAAGATAGAAATAGAATAATAATAAATATTTATCCTTAAATGTAATTCTGAATAAATTTTTTTGAGATATAGTTTACATATTTATCTTTATTAATTAATATACCAATTTAAAAAAAAAGATGTTTTGAAGGATCAAACAAGTCAAAACATTCATGCACAAATATGAATCGTTTATAGTAAAATAAAATATATACTATTTTTATTTCATCTTATATAATACAATTCTATATTAGGAGTCAAATAATTTCTATCCAAAATTCTTATCTACCTTACACGCTTTTAATTATAAATTTCTCACTTAGGTTACTTTTTTTTAAAAAAAAAAATTAAAAATTTGATTTTATTTTTAATATGAAAAATGGTACACGTAAAATTTGTCAACAATGTCAACTATAAGAATTTGTATAGTAGCCAAGATATTAAATAGTTTTCCCACATCGCCTATCGCATTCGAGTGTAACACTATTTTATTGTAATTAAATGAATTTACTTATGTAATTATCTACTTGTAAGTTTTCTCTTAATCTTGGATAATGAAAGATCGACCAGGCAGGATGAAGTGCAGATCAATTAATATATGATCATTCAGCTTCAAAATCATATATAGAGCATGTTTTGATTAGCTAACTATAAATTAACAATATGTAAATTTAAGTGCGAAAATTAATTTTATAAACAAAATCATTTTCTCCCAGTTCGCTTGTTAGAGCCTCATTTTTTTTTAGTAATGACATTATGGTAAAAAAAAAGTAATTTTCATAGTATAAAAATATGATAAAGGATTCAAAAAGTATGAAATTTTCTTCTTCGTAAATTCTTCTCTTAATGAATGATCTAAAATGCTTTAATTTCCTACAGTAATATTTGTTGGAAAACTATATGCACAGCAGAAGCATATCAGAATCATACTGCTTACATGAATAATAGATAACATATACCATTTATGTTAGAACACATAATCATGCTAGAACACATAAATTTGCTGAAATTTAATTCGATAAATACCTCTTGAAGCGTGAGCAGGTACCTTCAAGCTAATCCCCAAATTAGACAGAGTATCTAAAACCATTATCTAAATGACCTCAAATTGTCAAATCACTTCATAGCAATGAGTATTTAAAATTTGATCATTTCTGATGAACCTACTGAATTTCAGATCAACCTGAGTTCAAAAATAATATTTATCTCCAAAGCTATGATCAAATTCAGATTCAAACGATTTGAGGAAAAATAATCAGATCTACATCCTTATCATATATCAATTTATGTTAACTCATCACGTGTAATCATGTACCACATATAACATAAATAAAATCAATAAAAAGGATGTCATTCATACTAAATCACATTTTAATTCCAAAGAACAACTTTAAAATCATTTTAACGACTTCAAAGAATCATAACCACATAAGAATGAGTACTTCTTACTAGGTCGTTAACAATGAACTTACCAAATTTCAGGTCAACTAGAGTCTATAATGAATCTTTATTTCCAAAGCTATGACCAAATTCAAATTCAAATAATTTAAGTATCTTTAGGAATTAAAAACAATATGACATACATTCTTATCACATATCAATTTATGTTAAATAACCATGTGTAATCATGTTCCAAATCTCTCTCTCTCTCTCTCTATATATATAAAGGAGGAAATGAAAAATCTGATGTGGCATAATTCTTTGATCAGGATTTCTAATTATTTTTTTTTCAGATTTTTGAGAATTTTCTCTTTATTTTAGGATTTAAAATAATATATTAAATTAATGTTGATCTATTTATATTATTCTTTATTATTACTATTGATATAAATGTAGCAATCAATGTAATAATTATTGAAAATTAGTTGGTTTCTTCTTCATTGAAATATAAGCATTATTTTCTTTCTTTAATTAGACCTAATTATGTGATCATTTAATTAATTATTAATCAGTTTTATTCTTCAATTTTTTTTCACCTTTTTAATACGTGTATAGACAAAGCATACATACCCATATATAGGATATTCTTTACCATACTAATTAGCTCTTCTCCTAAAATTATTTTGTTTTTCTTGTATTGTGTATGTTTCTATAAGGAAATGTAGAAATTAATGTAGTAATTAAGAAATTTAAAAGGTAAGTTTCATTGCAAATTAATAAATGCAAAAATGTGAAAAGTCATTACATTTAATGGCATTTTACCATACAAATTATTATGCTTTGCAGTTATATCTTGTTTGCATATATAAATATAAGAAACATTGCAAATGATGGAGTAGCTCAATTAAGGTTGGGTGATGGTTATATTTCAGTGACTATTTTTGAAGGTGAGATTATCTATTTTATTTTATATGAATTGATGGTAAGTGTATCAATCGTTTTTTATTTATGCATTTTTCAAGGGAATTTATTAAAATATATGAGCATTTATAAAATGTGAATTATGAAATATGATTTTATATTTTGCTGGAGCAAGTGTTACTTGGAGTCTCAATTTCATTTTCTTTTATATGAATAATTTTTAAAGGTGAGATTATCATTTTCTTTTATATGAATTGATGCTACGAATATCTATCTTCTTTTATTTATGCATTTTTCACAAGGAATTTATTAAAAGATACAAGTGTTTACGAAATGTGAATCCTAAATTATGATTTTATATTTTGTAGGAGAAAGTGTTACTTGGAGACTCAACCTAAAAAGGAGTTAGAATATCTATTTTCTTTTCTATATACATTTTTCAGAAGTAGCATACTAAAAGACACTGGATATTTATAAAATGTGAACTATAAACTATAATTTAAACTTTGCAGGAGGAAGTTATTTGGAATCTAAACCTAATAGACACATTTTGAAAGTCAATAACAAAAAAAGGTCGTTGCTAAAAAATTACACATACCAAAAGAAAGTGAGAATATATTTTTATTTTCTATATACATTTTTCATAAGTAACATATTAAAATACATGAGTATCTATAAAATATGAATTGTTAACTATAATTTTATATTTTTTAGGAACATATGTAAATTCAAGTTAGAAGGAAACGTTTTAGAAGCCCATAAACAAGAAAATGTTGCTCAAAAGTTCACACAGCAAAATATGTTATTCGTTAATTATGAAGTGTACATTATTCTTTTAATTGTGCATTTATCTTTTATCCTTTGTAATTGCCCGAGGAAAAGGAAGTCATATTTGGGGGGAAGACAATGTGAAGAAAGAACAAGACACCAAAGAGTTTGCTTCAATATTTTTTTAATTATATAATTTCATAAGGCACAATGCATATGATCATAATGAGAAAACTTAGTAGTCATTAAGCCACTTTCATTGTACAATTTTTTTAAAAAACAATTGTTATTTTCAAAATGTAAATAATTTATGAAAATTGGAGTTTTGTAATGCAAGTTCTAATTACTTTTTATATTTTGTCAACAATTTGAAGTGAAAATACATTTTGAGTTGAATTTTAAAACTTCGTAGTCAATATCTTTTTCGAAGTTGAAATTCAAAAATAAAATAAAAAAATTAATGATCAAATGCCTCCTTTAATAACTTATGATTGAACTTGAGACACATAAAACAAAGAAAACGTGTCTTAAAATAATTATTAGCAACCATGTATTCTAAGTACAACTTTAATTTTCAATATTATTTATTTGAGAAAATGGTCTAAAACCCCTCCAATCTATACCTGAAATCTCAACTACACACTCTAACTTCACGGGTGTCCTATTACCCCCCTAAACATTTTAAAAGTGAAATATATACCCCCTTAAAAAGTCATACCCAGATTTATGTTAAGTAGTGAGATACCACATAATATAATCTTATTTTTTTTTAGTAAAAAAGTTATTATTCTATATCTTTATTTTGTATTTTCTTTTCTCTTTTTCTCTTTTATTTTTATTCCCCCTTTTGACTTTTCTTTGACACTTTTTTTCCATCGATATGAAATTCACAAGCACATTACATTCTTCTTTCTTTCTTCTTCCGTATATTCTTTCTTTATTTTTTATTTTTTAGTTTATTTTCTTTTTCATAATTTTAGTGAAGTTTGATAATATCGTTGAATCAAAGTTGAGTCAGCCAGCCAAAGAATTAGATGACGGGATTGATAAGTTCGGGTGGTCATTTAGTTTTCGAAAAGTGGATGGCATATTGGAGTTGGAGATGATAGGAAAATTCAAAGTGGATTTGTGATTTGAAGTATTTCGCTATTTTTAATCTCGTTGCCATGTCACTATCTATGAAAGGTATATTTTATTGTTTTAGAAGAAATTAATCTATACGTCTCACTTTTAAATACTTCTTAATCTACTATTACTCAAAATTCAATAACAATACGTACTATGATAGTCGGAGGGTTTTTAGATCTGGAAAAAGAAAGGTAGAAATGGCGACATGGCAGCGGTAAAATTGGTGGTGTGAGAATGAAAAATTGAAGTTTATGATTAACTGAAGGGGGGTCAATTTCTTTTGAAAAAAAAAGAGAGGAAAAAGATAGCATTAGTGACAGCTAAATAGTGAAGTAAGTTTATGGAATTTTCCGGTGACTTAAATCCGGAGAAGGGTTAAAGAGGAAAAAAAAAGAAAACGAAAAAAAATTAAAAAGAAAAGATAAATAGAAGTAAAAGATAACATAGTTTTTTTTTAAAAAAAATAGAAACTTAATAAGAAAAGGGCAAATTATTTTCAAAGTTAAAGGGTTAACAAAACAAAAATTGTCTCTCACTCTCTTTGAGAGAGTGAATACACTTTCTTTGCTACCTCAGCATATAGGGTGACACTAATTCCATTTTAAAATAGTTCAAGAGGGTAATAGGATGCTCGTGACGTATAGGTGTGTAGTTGAGAATCCGACTATAGGTTGGGGAGGCTTTTGGCCATTTTCTCTATTTATTTCTTATGTTTCTTTTATTTTTATTTTTTGTTTTCAAGTTTAAATAGCTAATTTAAATAGATTGTTTTGCCTTTATATTGCAATGTTTTTTTACCATTACTTCAAGATAGTTTTTTTTTATAGAATGTTAAAAGAATTATAAAAAGATGAGAGAATCATAAATGATATTTCTTACGTAGTATTTTTGATAGTGACTCTAGAAGTAATTATTTATATACATTATGGTTTAGCTAAAATTTATGCTTTATTTAGACGAGTAAAAGTAATTATTTTATAAATTTTAAAATAAATGAAAGGAAAAATTATGTATAGATAAAAGATTAGACAAGCAAAACTAAAAAAAAATCTTTTCGTTACAAAAATAAGGAGCATAAGTTTAGTGATATAAAAAATATTTTCAGAAGATAAAAGACTCTTAAGCGATTTAAAATTATAAAAGATATAAAACTTAAATACTAATTATAAACTTAATTAAAACTTGAAATATGAAATATTTAGTCACTAGGATGACACTACAAATATATAGAATATTTTAAGTAGTTAATTATTCTAAAAAATTATTTAGTGAATTTAACGAAGCGCGGATAAGTTCACTAGTTTAACATAAACATAATTAACATAAAGAATGATCTTATCATATTAAAATCAAATTTTAATCCGACAAACTACCTAAACCTATTTAAACGATTTTCGTTGGAACCATCAAATTTCAAGTCAATCAGATATCATATAATTCATGACCACCTTAACTATGACCAAATTTGAAAAAGTAATCGTTTCAGGCATAGTTAAAGATTAAAATAGCTTGATTCAAATTTTAATTCTCTTTTTATAATTATCTCATGAGCACAAGGTATACGTTGTGTCCTTCCTTTGTCGAAGACACACAACACCTTCTTATCAAATTGTCCCTTTGATTAATACATCTAAGAATTCAAGATATTATGTTTCTACTTTTCAGACCGGTGAAAACCTTTAATATCTCTTCTCATTAATTAATTAAGTGTTACTAGTATCTAAGGGTAAATTTCCTTCCGAGAAGAAAAATTCACCACTAATATTTCACTTAAGACAATTTATACATGATACATTGAAAATATTCTAATGACTCAAATAAATAGACCACTCACATAAATCCTATTTATTAATCATAATTCTCAATTCATAATTTCATATATTAATATCACATCACAAAACTTTTAAGAAATTTAACTGATCCAAATTAATATACCACTCTCGCAGTAACTATTTATGAATCACAAACTCTTATCAATACATTGTAATACACCGTGATATAAACTTGCTCAATGCTCATATTATACTCTTTAGAACAAAATCAAGCCACTTCCTATTGGCGCTTAATGGTGCATCATACTTTACAATCAGAAGAATTGATAATTTCAATGAACCACAATAAAATTAAACAAGCAACAAAACCATAAGAGAAACAACCTTGTTTATGAATGTTGCCAGGTGCCGTCACCTTCACCAAACACCATAATAGGATGAAAATAATTTCCCTTTTGTTTTGTTTTAACCTTTTATTTTAATTACCAAAAAACTCAAAACACAAAGAATGCTTTAACTAATCAGGTTTAGAAGATTTTCACGGCAGCAAACCCTTAGATACGAGAAAATTATTCTCATGTAGCGCTCATTCTTTGTCTTCAATTTGAATTTCTATCATATTTTCCAAACGTTAAAACGAATTCCGAAAAAAAAAACAGAGTAACTATACATAATCGCACATATGTAATTTAGGTTATCTATTTAGATATAAGCATAACTTTGATACCAACTGTTGGAAAACTATATGTACAGCGGAAGCATATCAGAATCACACTGCTTACATGAATACTATATAACCTATACCGTTTATGCTAGAACACATAATCATGCTAGAACACATAAACTTGCTGAAATTTAATTCGATAAATACCTCTTGACGCGAATTTACAAGATATACAACAACTATGGTCTTCTACAGTGATCCCAAGTTCACAACCGAACTCTCTCAATACTTGGGTGGACAAGCATGAATAGAAACCTTCCTCTTTTTCTAGGTTAGAAGAATCCCTACTTATAGAGATTTCTTCCCAATCCAATAAGGAGAAGAAAAACCCACGCTTTTCTTTCAAACAAGAAAACCTGCGCTATTCTTGAAAAAACAAGAATCAACATTACTTCTTCCTTTTTCCTTAGAATAAGATTCTGAGTTCTAGTTAAATATGGGCAGTGGAGGGACCACATAATTAAAAACTGAGGCTTCCTATTATGGAAATAATTCCAAATAATTAATTTGAATTATTCTAACCATAATAAATTACAAATCATTTCACTAGAAATTCGTAATTGCACTCCTCTATTTATATTTCGTAATTCCCATTAAACACTTATGTAATTCTCCATGTTAAGATAATAGATATAATCAATAAATTAAATTACTGACGAATTTAATTCAATGATTAATTTTCTTTAGAGCACTACTTAACTTATTTCATGTGTCAGATTCATAAATGTCACGACCTAAGCCTAGGGCCTAGACGTGACATGGCGAATGAGGAACCCGAAGGAACCCCAAACAAGCCTCTCAAACTTGTCATCACACTTCATCGGTCGCGGAAGTACATTCAACATTAATTAACGGGAAATAGGGACTAAGGCAAACCATTTCAAAATGACATCATAGAATAAGAGTCAAGCTCGTTTACAAAATACTTGTCCAACGCACACCTCTACATACATAGATAGGACGGGGGCCATGACATATTACCGGCTCCCCTCATAGTTAAAATACAATTGCAAGCTAAAGTCTCAAAACATAGGAGTAAGAAACATAACATAGCCCTCGAATTATTGAGGACTCACCAACAAACTCGGATAAGCGTCGTACTAGCCACGTGAATGGAGAGAAGGATCAAGAGTAGCTCCGGTCCCTACATGGTGACATCATGTAGGCAAAATATGCGTTAGTACTTGGAATGTACTAAGTATGCGGGGTGCAACACAACAATAAACAAGGACACAATCGAAATACAAGAAATAGTTTCATAGGCATTATGAATAACAATATGAGGATGCATGATCAAAGTGAAGTCAAAACATGTTTAAGTAAATCTATACTAATAGTAGATATCATATGTGTATGCATGATCCAACCAATCTATAACCCCAACTTAGGATGGGGGATGCCGTTCACACCCGGACACCCTGGTGGCAAGGTATAAACCCCTCACATGGTTGATGTTGGTCACACCCCAAGCATCCTAGGTGGTGAGATATAAACCTCTCACATGGTTGATGTTGGTCACACCCCAAGCATCCTAGGTGGTGAGATATAAACCTCTCACATGGTTGTCCGGTTCTTTTCCCCCGGACCGGGCATGGTCATGCAACACTTTATATAGGAAATTCCCATTAGGCTCTAATGCAATCTCACGTATGGAATGAACATATACACAAGCTTAGTTTGTCATCAACACATCTCTGGATTGCCATACATCTCATAACTCAAGCTTTAAAGCATCGATTCATCAATTCTCCATAGTTGGACATTTTGTCAAACACCTTGAAGGCATGTAATGGAATCAAAGAGCATGGAAAATAGGGTAGTAATTATGCAGCCAAACCAGTGAACAACCTACAACAACACCTTTTAACACCCACAATACCACATGAAAATCTCCACATCCATTCCAAATTTAGATTCAAGTTCTAGAGTCACAACATGCTCAAAACAATCACTTTTCATGTTTAAAATTCAATGTGCAGGAAATTATTACAAAGAACAAGACTAATTTATGAATCTTAACTTAAACCATGAATTAGTGAGTAGAATAGAGTCTAGGCACTATGGGTGGAAGGACCCATGAGTTCAACACCACATACCTTGAGTTCTTATGAAGGTCTTGAGAGTGTCTTCAATGGAAGCTTGGAACTTGGAGCAAGAGTCTCTTCAATCTTGAGGAAGGTTTTGGATTAGGGTTCTTGAGAGAACTTGAGAGAAAATGTGTCTAAGTATGGGAGAGGTGTTTTGGGAAATGTTTTAGAGATGGGAATTGAACTAATGGTATATAGGAAATAACATATGCCCTTTGGAAAAATGGTCCAACACTTAGAAAAAAAAATGAGGCGGGTGAACAGTAAAAACGCTCACTGGAAATTGCATTTCCTGCCGGACAGATTTTACGAAAATGGGCATAACTTCTTCGTCCGAACTCCGAATGAGGTGAAACGAAGTGCGTTAGATAGCTAACTCAAAGGGCTTTCCATGGATATATTATTGGCCACCAAATAATTTGTGTGCTAGGAGATATGACCCTCCAAAGTAGACCCTCGAAAAAGGCTTCACTTGGAAATTTTGGATTTTGATACGGTTGCTCTAAAATTTGGGTTAGACCCATTTCCCACTCAATTTGACCCCCTAAACAAGAATATGAAGTCGGATTTTCGAAAAACGAAATGGATTTTGAGATATATGAAAATTACAATTATAGGTGTTTCCGAAGCACATTTTCGGGCATTTTTGGGGTCGTTTCAATAAATCCACCTGCAAGGTTTGACACGATGAAAACTTATAAGTTTCTCAAAAAGACATATCAATCAATTTCTATAACGAGATATGAATTCCATCAACTAACTTATTATTTCACCAATATATGTTATTATCATTCAGACATATTGACCCATCTCAGAATCTCAACTTTTAATAAATCAAAACGATAAATAATATATACAGATCATAATAGTTATATCAAGATTAAGAATATAAGTATATTTAATAGTTTAGAGAATATGTCTTTGTCAGCCAGTCTAAAACAACTATTTCTACTCGATCCCGTTCAATACATACAAAATGCACTAGCATAAGAAGTTGAAACTATACTGATCCCATAATCAAGATATATTACATATAGTCTTGTGCTACAATCGTACCGATGGCATGTCCAATTTCCATCCTAAATTATGAACAAACAACTTTATACTTATAAGAACCGATGATTTTATCCTCTGTGTATAAGCTAAAACTCTACACACTAAATCATCTACTGTATAAGTAAACAGACACCATAAACGAATATATGATCTATTAAAATAGAATAAATATTTATTCTATGATAAATATTATATCTTAACATATGGTTAATATTATATATCCCAAGAATCTCCCACTTAGACTTTTAACCATCACAATTGTTATAATGTACTATATCTAAATGCATGGTTAATTGTCACGCCCCGAGCTACCCCCAAGACATGGACACGGGACCTAGGATCACAAGTGATCCCAAGCTAACCCTGCTGGCATAACATGAGTATACTAAGAATAATAATAATTGATGCAGAAGCTAATCATAAATAAATCACATGTGATGGGGAATACCCATATACTAAAACTGAATATCAAATCTGAGAGTTTAATACAAAAGAAACATCAAACTCAAATACTAAGCTGAATCTAACTATGCCTGAAAATAGCCTCTAACTGACTAGAAATGCTGGGACATGCCCTAGCTAAGTCTAGAAAAACTGAAAATAAAAGACTAAAATAATGAAAAGATAACATGACTATTGTCCTCGAAGAATGAGGACTCACCACTGATGATGTTGAACTGGAGATCGGGAACTGATCTAAGCGTGATCTGAATGCTGAGAACCTGAACCTACATCACGAGAAGATGTAGCGCATAGTATGCGTCAGTACTTGAAATGTACTGAGCATGCAGGATAGAGTAAAGCTGAAATAAACATATAACTGAACAAACAATAAAGCAAGAGTATAATCTGAATATGATATAGATACTGAATACTGAACTAATTGAATGCAATGACCAAATTTTGACAAGATGATACTGAATACTGATTATACTGAAATGTTGTCAATGCAATGGTGTTCGCGTATACGCCCCATCGAGAGAACCCAATACACCCGGCCAAAGGTGTTGAGGCATGCTGGCATGATCACTAAAATGATGCCCATAGAAGGGACTTACAACCTACGTGGCTCGTAGTTCTGGGACTATATGGGTGACTGACCCTAGTCTAACTTGGTATTATGCTACTCCCAAAAGATTAAATGATTAACTCATTATGACTGACTGGATAACTCAAAACTGACATGCAAACTGAGAATGCACATTAATTTACTGAAAGTAATGCATTCGAAAACTGAGGCATGTATATCTGAAATATTGAAATATCTGACCTAGCATGTGTAATTCAAGAACTAAAGAACTACTAAGCTAGGGTTCTGAAAATCATGCGAGAAACGAAGTAATAACATGATAATCTGATTTGGAACATGTAAATAACTAATTCATGATAATTTGTTGAAGTTCTAGAAACCCTAGGTCTAGTTAATAATAGGGAATCAAGAATTTGACTGAAGTCTAGGGACCTAATGGGCGAAAGGAACCCATTAGTGAAATCCCACTTACCTGGTGACGAATTCCACGGAGTAATCTTTCGATTTCGGGGATGGAACTGATGGAACCTTGCTGCGTTCTTGAACTAGGGTTGCTAGCCTCTTTCTCCTTTAATTTTCAAAGTTTTTGATGAAAGATCTGACTTAGGTAAGTTCTAGTTATGTTTCTAGGCTAAATATGACCAAAACAACATAGTTTAGGGTTAAAACGACGTAGTTTAGGGGTTGAACGAAATAGAAAAATACCAAAAGTGTCCTGGCTTAAGCTGCAGACGGGGATGACCACGGCTACCTTCATGGACCATGAAAGGGACCACAGACTGTGAAGTGGGTCATGGTCTTCACTTGGTGACTACTGAGCTGAGGGTCAGTCTCACGAGCCTTACCACGGCCCGTGTGAGGGACCACGAACCGTGAAGGTCCTCGTGGTCCTCACTTGGGCTAAGGTCTGGTGGCTCTAGATTTAGGGGGCTATTGGTTAGGTTTCGCGGACGCCCCCACGACCTGTCTTTAGGACCACAGACCGTGAAGGTCCCCGTGGTCCTTACTTGGGCAAGGGGTGTCTGAGGGCTAGGCTAGGGAAGCTACTGCCTAGACGTCACAGACGCCACCACGACCCGTCGTCAAGGCCACGGACCGTGAAAGTGCCCGTGGTCTGACGTCTGGGCCTGGTGACTTCCAAGTCATGACCACGGGCAGGTCAACGGATTGTGGACCCTATCACGCTCCGTGAACCCTGTCGTGGTTCACTTCTTTAGGTAGTTTTCTGCAATTTTTTTCTGGGTTTGGTTTTCGAAGTGTTACAATATTCCCTTGGGATCATTCGTCCTCAAATGAAGACTAAACTAACTGAAATGGAAGGGATGAGCTGCAACCCTACCACTATACACTGGAAGCTGATTTATGACTGAATTAAGTTCCAAAAACATGCAAATATACTGAAAATGCAAGTATAGACTGAAGAAACATGATACTAAGATTGATTCTACGCATGAATGACTAAAAAAGTAAAGAGGAACTATTACCTAAAGCTGGAGTGGAATCGGAATGAAAGAGGTGAGGATACTTGGACTTCATGGCTACTTCTGCTTCCCAAGTAGCTCACTCTACGGACTGATCCCTCCACAAAACCTTGACTGAAGCGACTTCTTTGTTTCTCAACCTTCTAACTTGACGATCAAGAATCTCAATTGGTACATCCTCATAAGAAAGACTATCTATTATAGCCACACTCTCTAATGGCACTACAGATGCTGGATCACCTACACACTTCTTCAATAGTGAAATGTGAAAGATTGGATGCACTGCTGCTAACTCTGCTGGCAACTCTAACTCATAAGCCACTTTACCAATCTTTTTCAGAATCTTGTAAAGGCCTACATATCTAAGACTGAGCTTTCCTTTCTAGCCAAATCTCATCACCCCTTTCATAGGTGACACTTTCAAGAAAACCCAGTCATCAACTTGGAATTCTAGTTTCCTTTTCCTTACATCTGCATAAGACTTCTGGCAACTCTAGACTGTCTTAAGTCTATCTCTAATGAGTTGCACTTTCTCCATCGCATAATGGACTGAGTCTGGCCCTATCAAGGCTGCTTCACCTACTTCAAACCAACCAACAAGAGATCTACACCTACGCCCATACAATGCCTCATAAGGGGCCATCTAAATGCTTGAATGGTAGCTATTATTGTAGGCAAACTCTATAAAAGAGAGGTGATCATCCCAAATACCCTTGAAGTCGATCACACAAGCTCTCAACATGTCCTATAAGGTATGAATGGTACGCTCTGCCTGACCATCCATCTGTGGATGAAATACTGTGCTAAGATTAACCTGGGTACCAAGAACTTTCTGAAATGACTTCCAGAAATAAGAGGTAAACTGAGGACCTCTATTTGAGATGATAGACAAAGGAACTCCATGCAACCTTATTATCTTATTAATGTAAAGCTTGGCGTAGTCCTCTACCGAATCTGTAGTCTTGACCGCCAAAAAGCGAGAAGACTTAGTGACTCTGTCAACTATCACCCAAATGGAGTCATGCTGTCTACGAGTACGAGGTAAACCTGTGATGAAATCCATGTTGATCACTTCCCACTTCCAAGTAGGAATGTCGATCTCTTAAGTCATACCCCCTGGTTTATGATGTTCTACCTTCACTTGCTGACAATTGAGGCACTTAGCCACAAAATCTTCTATATCCCTCTTCATGCCATTCCACCAAAAGACTTCCCGCAGATCGCGGTACATCTTAGTGGCGCCTGGATGAATAGAATACCTAGAGTTATGGGTTTTTGCAAGAATCTGCTATCTCAACTCGCCCACATTAGGAACACACAATCGACCCTAGTAGCAAGCACACTATCTCCCCCTTGGGAGAATACCTCAACTCTCTGTTGATGGACTGCACCCTTGAGTTCAAGCAATATCGGATCACTGTCTTGCTTTTCCTTAACCTCCACTACCAATGATGATTCTGATCCATTTTGAACTATCACACCACCATCTGATATGCTCATAAGACGAACTCCTAAATGAGCAAGCCTGTGAACATCCTTTGTTAGCTCTTTTCTTTCTTTCTCAACATATTCTACACTTCCCATAGATAGTCTGCTAAGGGTATCTGCTACTACATTTTCCTTACCAGGATAGTAATGCACACTCATGTCATAATCCTTGAGGAACTCAAGCCATTTTCTCTGGAGAAGATTCAGCTCTTTCTGGGTGAACATATACTGCAGGCTCTTATGGTCTGTGAACACATCTACATGAACACCATACACGTAGTATCTCCAAATCTTGAGTGCAAACACCACCGCTGCAAGCTCGAGGTCATGAGTCGGATAATTCTTCTCATGCACCTTAAGCTGTCTAGAAGCATAAGCTATAATCTTACCTCACTGCATTAACACACAACCTAGACCAACTCTGGATGCATCACAATAAATCACATAACCGTCTGAACCCTTTAGTAGAGTCAAAACAGGAGCTGTAGTCAACCTAGTTTTCAATTCTACAAAGCTTTTCTCACAATCATCTGACCATTGAAACTTGACCATCTTCTGGGTCAACCTAGTCAATGGTGAGGCTATGGATGAACATCTTTCCATGAACCTTCTGTAATAACTCGCTAGACCCAAGAAACTTTTGATATCTGTAGGAGAGGTAGGTTTGGCCATTGTTTCACTGCCTCTATTTTTTGGGAATCCACCTGGATCCCTTCGCTGGATACTATATGCCCAAGAAAAGCAGCTGATTGTAACCAAAACTCGCACTTGTTAAATTTTGCGAATAACTGGCGATCTTTGAGAGTTTGTAGAACAACTCTCAAATGACTCAGATGTTCTTCCTTATTCCTAGAGTAAATGAGGATATCATCAATAAAGACGATAACAAAAAAGTCCAAATACTGCTTGAACACTCAGTTCATCAAATCCATGAAAGCTGCAGGAGCATTGGTTAGTCCAAATGACATAACTACAAATTCATAATGACCATACCGAGTTCTGAAGGCAGTCTTCGAAATGTCACTATCTCTGACTTTGAGTTGATGATAACCTGATCTGAGGTCTATCCTTGAGAAATTACTAGCACCATGAAGTTGGTCAAACAAGTCATCAATCCTGGGGATGGGATACTTATTCTTGATTGTGACCTTGTTCAACTACCTATAATCAATGCACATTGTGAGAGAACCATCTTTCTTCTTTACGAACAACACTGGTGCACCCTATGGCGAAATACTAGGTCTGATGAAGCCCTTATCTAGAAGGTCTTTCAACTGCTTTTTCAATTCCTTAAGCTTAGGTGGAGCCATCCTGTAAGGAGGAATAGAGGAATAGAAATAGGCTGGGTATCTGGAAGGAGATCAATTCCAAAGTCGATTTCCCTATCGCGAGGAACTTCGGGAAGATCTTTTGGAAACACTTCTGGAAACTCATTAACCACTGGGACTGACTCAAGATTGGGATTTCAGAGCTTGAATCCTTAACCTGAACTAGATGATATAGATAACCCTTAGAGATCATCTTTCTGGCCTTAAGGTAAGAAATGAATCGACCCATAGGCACTAAGATACTACCCTTCCATTCTAAGATTAGTTCGTCTGGAAATTGAAAACGAACAATTCTAGTTCTACAATCGACTGAGGCATAACATGAATGTAACCAATCCATGCCTAGAATGACATCAAAGTCTACCATTTCTAACTCTACAAGGTTTGTTGAGGTGACTATGACAAGACAATTTCTGTATACCTATCTAGCTATAACTGGGTCACCGACTAGAGTAGAGACTGAGAAAGGTTCTGAGAGAGTTTCTGGACTAACATCAAACTTAACTACTATATAAGGAGTAACAAAGGAAAGAGTAGCCCCTGGATCTAACAAAGCATAAACATCGAGATCAAAGACTCGTAACGTACCGGTGACTACATCAGGAAAATCTTCCTGATCCTGGTGAACTTGGAGAGCATAGAGCCTGTTTTGGCGCTGTTCGACACCTATAACAGATGAGTTACCCTGTTGAGTTGGGCGACTTGCTGGTGCCGCTGAAGTTGTGGACTGAGCTCTACTATTTCCTCCTTGACCTTGCCCTAGAAAGACAATCCCTCAATCTGTGACCAGACTGACCACACCCAAAGCATCCTTCCTTTCCTGCAAGGCACTCGCCCGGATGGTTCTTACCACACTTAGGGAAAGTTGGGTAGGTTTTGGTTCCTGAAACACTTCCCTGAGACTTAGAGCCTGATGCCCTACCTTTCTGATCTTGTCTGAACCTGGAGGACGGAACACTAGCTGATAAAGGTGCTGGAGCTAAAAATTTCTGCTGACCCTGCGAGCGATTTCCACCACCCGATTTCTGCTGAGAATAGTCATAGTTCCAATCCTAGCCTTCTTTTTCTCCTTAGCCTGTTCCCTAAGCTTATCACTCTCAACCTGTTGAGCATGAGTCATGAGCCTAGAGATGCTCATATTTTCCAACAACATAGCATTTCTACACTCTGTCTTTACCAAGTCTGACTCTTCATATAGAAACTTATTCATCTGAGCCCTGGAATCAACAACAATGTGAGGAGCATACCTAGAGAGTTGGGTAAACTTGAGCCCATACTCTTGGATTGTCATGCTACCTTGTCTTAAGTTCATAAATTCCTGAGCTTTCACCTCCCTTAGCTCTCTTGGAAAAAATCTATCCAGGAAGGTCTCACTAAAGCAATCTTAAGTTATATGAGCTGCATCTGTACCCCTGTTCTCTTTCCACTGAGTATACCAGATATAAGCCACATCCTTAAGTTGGTAAGATGCTAACTCAACCCGATCATTCCCAGTTACCTGCATCACTTCAAAGATCTTTTTGACCTCATCAATAAAGTTTTGAGGATCTTCACCAATCTACGATCCTAAGAACTCTAGCGGATTCATCCTAACAAAATCTCGCACTCTGGCTGCAGCTGACCCAACATTAGCATTTGCCAGAACTGGAGCCCGCTGATTGTTCTGGTTGGCCACACTCTGAGCCAACATCTGAATGGCATTCCAGAATTATGCATTCAAAACATCTTGATCTAGGACTGGAGGAGCTGCGTTTGCGTTCCTGGTATTCGCATTCCTGGCGTTAGCTCTACGAGGAGGCATGATCACTGAAACATAGAATGTCGAGTTAGAATGGAATTAGATCATACTTTACGCACGATAAGAGTAACAAGAAAATGAAGATTTTTCCTAAAACACTTTGTAGCCTCCTTCTTATAAGATGTAGTGCACTTCACACCTATGAAAATGACTCTACTTAGTGCGGCTTTTTAGATATCCTAGGACCCTTAAACCTAGTGCTATGATACCAAGTTTGTTACTCCCCAAGCTACCCTCGAGATGCGAACACGGGACCTAGGATCACAAGTGACCCCAAGCTAACCCTGCTGGCATGACATGAGCATACTAAGAATAATCATAATTGATGCGGAAGCTAATCATAAAGAAATCACATATGATGGGGAATACCGATATAGTAAAACTGAATATCAAATTTGAGAGTTTAATACAAAAGAAACATCAAACTCAAATACTAAGCTGAATCTAACTATGTCTAAAAATAGCCTCCAACTGATTAGAAGTGCTGGGACATGCCCCAACTAAGTCTAGCAAAACTGAAACTAAAAGACTGAAATAATGAAAAGATATCATGACTATTGTCCTCGAAGAATGAGGACTCACCACTGATGCTGCTGAACTGGAGATCAGGAACCGATCTAAGCATAATCTGGATGCTGAGAACCTGAACCTACATCATGAGAAGATGTAGCGCATCGTATGCGTCAGTACTTGAAAGGTACTGAGCATACAGAATAGAGTAAAGCTGAAACAAACATATAACTGAACAAGCAATAAAGCAATATTATAATCTGAACATGATATAGATACTGAATACTGAACTAACTGAATGCAATGACTAAATTTAGACATGCTGATGCTGAATATTGATTATACTGAAATGTGGTCAATGCAATGGAGTCTGACTGAACTGTGGGAGCTACTAATAACCGATAATAAAACCACATGAGCTAAATGTGGAGTCCGATGTATACTCCCCATCGAGAGGACCCAATATACCCGGCCAATGATGTTGACGCATAATGGTGTGATCACTAAAATGATGCCCACAGAGGGAACTTACAACCTACGTGGCTCGTAGTTCTGGGACTATATAGATGACTGACCCTAGTCCAACTCGATATTATGCTACTCCCAATAGATTAAATGATTAGCACATTATGCCTGAATTTCTGTAATATACTGAATAGCTCAAAACTGACATGCAAACTGAGAATGCACATTAATATACTGAAAGTAATGCATTCGAAAACTGAGGCATGTATATCTGAAATATTTAAATATCTGACCTAGCATGTGTAATTCAAGAACTAAAGAACTACCAAGCTAGGGTTCTGAAATTCATGCGAGAAACACAGTAATAACATGAAAATCTGATTTGGAACATGCAAATAACTAATTCATGATAATCTGCTGAAGTTCTAGAAACCCTAGGTCTAGTTAATAATAGGGAATCAAGAATCTGACTGAAATATAGGGACCTAATGGGCGAAAGGAACCCACTAGTGATATCCCACATACCTGGTGACGAATTCTACGGTGAAATCTTTCGTTTTTAGGGCTGGAACTGATGGAAACTTGCTGCGTTCTTGAACTAGGGTTGATCTCCTCTTTCTCTTCTACTTTTCAAAGTTTTTGATGAAAGATCTGAGTTAGGTAAGTTCTAGTTATGTTTCTAGGCTAAAACTGAACAAAACCACGTAGTTTAGGGTTAAAATGACGTAGTATAGTGGTCCAATGAAATAGGAAAAGACCAAAAGACCCATGACTTAAGTTGCAGACGGGGCTGACCACGGCCACCTTCACGGACCGTGAGTCGTGGTGTTCACTTGGTGACTACTGAGCTGAGGGTCTGTCTCACGAGCCTTACCACGGCCCATGTGAGGGACCACAGACCGTGAAGGTTCTCGTGATCCTCACTTGGGCTGAGGTCTGGTGGCTTAGAATTTAGGGGGCTACTGGTTAGGTTTCACGAAATCCCCCACGACCTGTCTTCAGGACCACGGACCGTGAAGGTCCCCTTGGTCCTTACTTGGGCGAGGGGTGTCTGTGGGCTAGGCTAGGGAGGCTACTACCTAGATGTCACGGACGCCACCACAGCCCGTTGTCAAGGCCACGAACCGTGAAGGTGCCTGTGGTCTGACGTCTGGGCGTGGTGACTTCCAAGTCATGACCACAGGCAGGTCAACGGACCATGGACCCTATCACGGTCCGTGAACTCTGCCATGGTTCACTACTTCAGGTAGTTTTCTGCAATTTTTTTCTGGGTCTGGTTTTCAAGGTGTTACATTAATAGTATATACCCTAACAACTGATGTTTGCGTAATCAAGACACAACATCCAATTCAAGTGTAATATCCCATAACTTAAAATACATTTTCGACTCGTAAACACCAATGCATAGATGTGATATCGGGGGAGGTATATCATTGAAAATGGTTAAGCATACCATGTAACCCTTATGTTTAGTCATTTGAAGGGTTAAACAAAAGTTTTAGTTCAAAGAGTTCATTAAAGAAAAGATTAAAGTTTAAAGGTTCATTGTGGAGGAATACTACAAATGATCTCATTTCTCATCTGACTTTGAACGAGCATATCTCCTAATGTATAATGAGTTAGAGGGCCTACTACCTATCCAATTAAAGGTATTTGAGTCTAGTTTCCAGCAAAATAAACCGCTTGTTAAAACGATATCGGAGTAAAAAGTTATGTTCATTCTACGACAGATGCGCGCACTGCCCAATCACTGCGGGACATGTGGCACTTTAGAGAAAGTCGGCCAAACTTCTTGTTTTTATATTAGAAGTTTGGGATATACTGTCTCATATACTCAAGAACGTGTAAGGACTGGTTTCAACTTATATCTTCAAGTTTTTCTCATCTTCAATCCACCAAAGCTTAAGGTAAGTTGGTTTCTTCAAGAATCAAGTGTCTTCCTCTCCATAGACCTATAGATATGCTTAGCTAAATGTTTTCTTGAAGGAAAAAGTATTGTACTTGGAGAATAAAGAAGGGCATGGGATGCTTTTCTTTGATATATAGGTATGAATCCTCTTCTATCTTCATAAATAGTATTCCAAGGATGCTTTAAGTATAATTTGCGGGTAGGACTCATGGGACGGTGATAGAAAGCCGTGAGTCCATCTTTTACCCATTGTATTTGATGTTTTGGTGAGGAGGGAGTTTGTAGAAGGTTGTGTTGGCTGTTGTTTTGACCAAATGAGGGGTCAATGGTATTGTATTGGGGAAGTAAGCTGGTTACATTAAAACAGAAGGCGAGGTATAGAGAACGCGACTATTATAGTTCTTGAAACTTTGTCGCTCACCAAGTGTTTGATGAAATTCCTAAGTCACTAGGAATATGTTGTAGCTGGTTATATGAGCTCCTATTATTTTAATTTATTACATTAGTTCTCTACCAACTTAAACTATGAGCTTATAAAGGAATTTGACATCGTTAACAAGGAACCGGTGGGATGGTGATCGGAGGCCATGAGTTTTACTTTTATGTTAAGTGTGGATAATTAAGGGTGCTGGTTCTTTATGGTTAAAGTATGAGGAGTAATACTGAACAAGTAAATAAGCCATAATCCTACTTGGAAAGTAGAGAAAGAGAAGGGTGTGGTGATACACCACTCATCTATGGTAATTGTTGAGATTGTCGCTCGCGAACCATTATTGCGTTTTTGGCATTGTTGTGACTCTTGATTGGTTTCTTATACTATCCTTTTATGATTTTATGTTATAGATAAAGTTTTCAGCAAAGGAGTTTGACGACGTAAGATAGTAAGTCCCGAATTAAGGTATGTAAAGCTAAAACCTCTTTTGCCCTTAAGGCACGACCTAAACTCTCATGTTCTTCCGATAAATGTCACTATAGATTCTATGATACTTGAAAGAAAGTTATCCTATTTTATAAAACCTCTCATGTTGAATCCTAAACCTATAGAGTTATAGTACTCTTCAAGGAAGCATTATGTTTCACACAACTACATTTGTCTACAGTTGGAACTCTTAGAAGTTAGCGGTGTACAAGTTGCATAAATTTAAAGAAAGCAACCAGCCACATAATGTTCGTAAGTGCATAGGTCACAAGATATATGATTCTCAAGCTAAAGAATGTAATCACGAATTGTATCACGAGCTATGTGATTAATGAATTAATTATTATAAATAATTGCAACCAAGGAAATTATAGACTACTCTGCAGCGTAGGGTGGGTATATTTAGGGCTACTACGTACGACGCTACTCTGTGCACATAATTCATATATAGTCAACTGGAATTTCCCGTCGTGGATTCACCTGACTGATACAGGCCTGCGAATAGACCATACAGGAGCCTTGGGGGGTGTACCTTGATAGACCTCGTTACCAGACTATGAGATTTCACGCGTGGTCATGACAGTGGGCTACATATGCCATGCAGGGTTCACTAATCGCCGTCAGTAGGACATCATGTGATTCCTTAACAGTTAGCTTTACAAAGAGCAAAGAAGCGATATAATGAAGTAAAGATATCACTTAGGCAAATTATAGGGATTATATGTATATAAATGACTAATCCATGAAACATTCGATGAGGACCCTTGAGGTTGGTCACAATTCTAGTTACGAATTATGTCTCCTGCATACAGATGCTTAAATTTGCCTATCATGATATTTGATGTCTACTTGTTATTCAGTTTGCTTTGCATACCAGTACATGTTTTGTATGTACTGACGTCCCTCTTATTTTGGCGTTTCATTTGTATCACTACAGGCTCAGGTGCTCAAGACAACAAGCATTTTCAGTAGACTAGAGACTTCTAGTTTAGCAGTTGGTAAGCTCCTCCTCTACCTGGAGCTATCAGATATTTAGAGCCTATATTTTGCTACGTATGTACATATATCATAATGGGTATGTTGGGGCCCTGTCCCGACTAGTTATCAGATTCTCAGAGGCATACTCTTTAGAGGCTTCGTAGACTTAGTCTTGTTTCCGTTGTAAAGTAGCCCAATGTGCCCTTTTGTTATCTATGTTTTAGTATGTGTCTTCATATAGGTTCCACTGCTTATGAATCTTTAGCTTTGGCATGAGATTAGTAAGATATTTAGCAGGTGCTTGTGTATATCCTTGATGTCTGCCCCTTTCTAGTTAGGGGTGTGACAAACTTGGTATCAGAGCACAAGGTTCAAGTGTCCCAGGGAGTCTATGAAGCCGTGACTAGTAGGACTTTTATTATAAATGTGTTCTGCGCCATATTTATAATTTAGGGACTACATGGGCATTTTGGAATTTGACCTTCTTTCATAATCTAGATCGTGCGATACAGCTAAGTCATAGAAAGTTAATTCTGACTCAAACTCTTTTTTCATTTGTGATTCAGATCATGTCTAGTACGGACAAGGATAAAGAAGGCTCGAGGTCCATTGCTAGTACTACTCAGGAGGCATCTATTTTAGAGCAGTCCCAACTAGTAGGTGATCAGAACAGTGGTCAGCAGAGCTTGCCATGTCCTATGCTTCCAGGTCCTCAGATTCCCATGACCAAATTATTTTTTGGTATCATTTTTTTTTATCATATAATTGCTATCAAGAGAAGGTTTTGATAGTTTTTTCTCAAAACCCCAATAATTTGGGCCCTAATTACTTCATATCTTGAAAGTTTCCCCAAATTACAATAATTTTGAACTTTTCAGATTGCGGATACATTGTCCCTCGGCTAATACATGACAAACAATACATAAGTTACGTATCATATATATAAGTTATGTATCAGAAACCTAACTATAAACTAGAAGGAGCTACAAGAGTTCCTACACCTCCAGTAGTACCAACGGTAGTTCAGTTACCGCCTGTACCACCACCAGGTGCCTCAGAGCAAGATCTTAGAGGGGCAATGCAGTTGCTCACTCAGTTGGTAGCTTCTCAGGTCTAAAGACAAAATGCAACAACACCTAGTACGGTTCAGGAAGAGGCAGCTGGATCCAGAGTACGTGATTTCCTCCATATGAATCCCCCAGTATTCACAGGATCAAGGGTAGCAAAGGACCCACAACGGTTTATAGATGAAATCAAAAAAATTCTTAGGATCATGCATATCTCTGAGACTGAGGTAGTTGAATTAGCCTCCTATCAGCTGAAAGATGTCGCCATTGCTTGGTACGAGATGTGGGTGGACTCTAGGGGAAAAAATGCTCCTCCAGCAGATTGGAAGGAGTTCTCTAAGGCCTTTATGGAACACTTTCTTCCACTAGAGCTTAGGGAAGCGAAGGTTGATAAATTTTTAAACTTTCGACAGAATAACCTTAGCATTAGGGAGTATTGCATGCGATTCACTCAGTTGGCTAGATTTGCTCCTGAGATGGTTAGCACCCAAAATGCAAGGATGCATCGCTTCATTGGTGGACTTGGGGATCATTTGATTGGCTCTTGCACCGTTGCTGCATTAAATCGAGATATGGATATTGCAAGACTTATGGCACATGCTCAACAAACATAAGACCGCATACAAAATCGTAGGGCTGAAAGAGATAGGGAACAAAATAAGAGGGCAATGAGTGCTAGAATATTTCAGGGAAATGCTAGAGCTTACTCCAGTAGAGGTCCTCCTAGACATGCTTAATCACTAGACTGCTCAACTACTAGTGCCCCATCTCAGTCATCGAGACCCAAGCATGAGCAGACTCAGACCTCGAGGGAACCTAATCCCCACTATCAGAAAGGTGCTAGTCAAGGACTACCACCTCGACCTACTTTCAGGCACTGTGGCCGATCTCACTTGGGAGAATGTCGATATGGATCTACCGCTTGCTATGGGTGTGGAGTTGAGGGTCATAAGATACATAATTGTCTGAAGCTTCGAGTGGAGGGTAGAAGTGATAGGCCACAATATACAGGCTCTACAGGAGCATCCTCAACATCAATGCCTTCTTCATCACGTGGCCCTCAACCACCAGTAGGGAGAGGTATATGCATGGGTAGAGGATCTGGTTCTGGAGCTCGCCCAAATCGGATGTATGCACTAGCAAGTCGTCATGATTCAGAGGCATCCCTAGATGTGGTTACATGTACCTTATCTATTTTCTCTTATGATGTATATGCATTGATAGACCCAGGGGCTACCCTATCATATGTTACTCCATTTGTTGCTATGAAATTTGGAGTAGAGCCGGAGTTATTACATGAGCCATCAACCTGTGGAGCATGGGTCATTAGTTTTGAGATATCCATATCCCCTAATAGCACAACATTCCTGCACTCGGTTTTTACCAAATCAGATACTCCAACAAGAACCTGCTCATTTGTGCTCTCGGATCAACCATTATATATGGAGCATACCTAGAGAGTTAGGTGAACTTTATCTCGTACTCTTAGACTAATATCGAACACTACCTCAAGTTCATAAAATCTTGGACCTTAGCCTCCCTCAACTCTCTTGGAAAGAATCTGTCCAGAAAAGCTCCAGTAAAACAGTCCCACATCACAAGGGCTGCATCTGCACCCATGTTGTCTTTCCACTATGTGAACCAGATATGAGCCACATCCTTAAGTTGATAGGATGCTAGCTCAACACTATCAGTTCCAGTGACTTGCATTACCTCAAGAATCTTCTTTACCTCATCAATGAAATTATGTGGGTCCTCACCAACCTTTGACCCTAGAAACTCTGGTGGATTCATGCACACAAAGTCTCGATACCTAGTTGCATCTGATCAGCCAGTGAGGTGTGAAGGAATTGGGGCCTGCTGATTGGTCTGGTTGGCTACGATCTCAGCCAATAGTTGGATCGCATTATGGAACTATGCATTCATAACCTTACTATTCGGGAGTGGAGGAACTATATTAGCATTGCATACGTTAGCATTTTGTGTGTTAGCTCTATGAGGATGCAAGATCTAAAACGCATAACGACGGATTAGAAAAGAGAAGTTGAATCACATTTCATGCACGACAAAAATAGCAAAAGAGTGAATTTTTTCTTAGAACACCTAGTAGTATCCCCCTCATAGTGACATGCTTCACACTCATGAAAGAGACTCTACTTAGTTTGGCTTCCAGACACCCTAGGACTCTTGAACCTGATGCTCTGATACCAAGTTTGTCACGCTTCGAGGCTACCCCTAGGAGCGACACAATGCTTAGTGTCACGAGAGACCCCAAGCTAACCCATGGCCTGACATATCTATACAGGTTCAGTTAATTATGCACTGTGTAGAAGCTAAAAATAGTTAATATCTGAAATAGGGAAAAACCCAACAAGTCTAAATATATCAAATATATGAAGAGTATAGTGATGATAGAAACAACACTTAACAACCCGAGCTGAAACTACTCTATGTTTGAAAGTCTCTAATTGAATTTAGTTGCTGAGAAATTCCCCTAGTTAACTCTAACAAGACTGAAACTAAAAGTTAAAGATTGAAAATTAAAACATGTTCATTGTCCTCGAACTATGAGGGCTCACCACTGAAGCTGTTGAATACAAATTGGAAGTCAAGCTAAGCGTGATCTAGATGTTGAGCGCCTGAACCTTCTTCATACTAATATATATCGCAAAAGCATGCATTAGTACTTTGAATATAACGAGCATGCATGATATATGCTAAGTTGATCAATATAACAACTAAACAAAGAAATAGATATACTGAACATAATGGAAAACTGAGATGTAGGCAATGACCAAGTACTAATCATGAAGATAACATGTTGAACTGAATACTGAAGTAAATGATCAATACATGTTCAATGCAACATGAATCTGAATGTGGGAGATACTATTAACCGACATAAATCAAGTGAGCTAAATATGGCTCTATACGCCCCATCGAGAGGACCCAATATACCTTGTCGGGGTATAAAGTCATGACTGTGGCATGATCACTAAAACTAATGCCCAACAAATGGGAGTTATAAATCTATGCTGGCACGTAGTTCTGGGACTTGAGTGTACGCTAAACCCTAGTCTAACTCAGTTCTAAGTGTACTTCCAAATGACTGTAATGATGAAATGCAACTAAAATACTGGTAGCTCAAAATACTAATAATTTTCTGAGAATGCAACATACATATACTGAAATATATGGCATTCGAATTCTGAAGCATGATTTTTTGATTGATCTGCCTAGCAAGTATAATTCATGAAATACTGATAATTAACACAAGCTAAGGTTCTGAGTTCTATACATAGGACTGTACTAATTCTCCAAGAAACATGTGATCGATAATATAGAAACTATAATAGTTAAATTTCATTAGATCCTTAAGATTTAGGAACCCAAGGTATGAAAAATTTATGGAGAAATTTAAGAACTGACTGAATTCTAGGGACGTAATGGGTGAAAGGAACCCACTAGTGAAATGCCACATACCTGGTGGCAAAAACTACGAAGAAATCCTTTTGATTTTGGGGCTGAACTGGAAGAAGACTACTACTTGTTCTTCGGAGAAATTGTCGTCTATTTCTCTTCTTTCCTTTCCAAGTGGGATGATTTTAGGAGATTTAGAGTTTTAAGTAGTTTCTCACTAGATTACTAGGCATAGACTTAGTAAAATGACGTAGCTTAAGCACCAAACAACATAGATGAAGTACCAAACACACGGGCCGTCATGTTCACCATGGCCCGTCTAGCAGGTCGTGAAGATGCCCTGCCCGACAGGGCTTCACTAAAACAAGCATAACTTGTTACTCTAGGATAAGAATTAGGCAAAATAGGCGGCTTTGGAAAGAAGAATCAAAGATATTTAATTTTATAATTGATGGGCCACTAAATTCTTTTGTTTTGAAATGTATGATCGTTTGAAGTTAACACAAAACTCAAAGTATGAGAAGTCTCATTCAAGGATGACTTCACTGCCTGTGAGAAGCTCCACAGACCGTTAAGGTGTCCTTGGCCTTCACATTGACCATGGGTGCAACCTCCTTGACTAGGTAACTTTTATAGACCTCTAGACGGGCTGTCAGAGTCACCACATGTCCTTAAAGGCAACGTCTAGGTGACTCCCTCCAAGGAAGCCACTGGAGGGTGGTTCACGATGCCCTTGGCAAGTCGTGAACCCCTAGACGGACCGTATAGGGCACCATCTAGGTGACCCCTTCCAGGACAGTCCTGGATGGTCACTCATGACATCCTTAATGGATTGTGGACCCTTACGCGGACCATCTAGGGTGCTGTGAAGGGTCCATAGTCCATTTTGGATTGGTGTCCAATTTCCATCTATGGTGCCATGAAGGAACCCCTACACGGACCATCTAGGGTCAAAGGTCCATGTGCTTGAATTGAGGCAAATGATCTTCTAAACCTTGTAAAACTTGTAAAATTGCGTGTTTCCTTAATTGTTTGTGATGGGCAGTAATAATGATGAGGTGATGGGTTCAATTATTCCACTTGATTGATATTAATGAATAAAAAAGGGAATTATTGAAAAAGGCAATGTGATGACAGTCACGCTTCATGAATTTCCCTGTTGTAGAGCCTATTTTGTTTATTGATGCAGTGCTTTGATGGTATTATTGTGGACTCGAATTGCTTGAGTTGTTTTCTCTTCCTTATGGTATGAAATTGCTTATTTGGAATGATTGTTGTGCACTGTGATGAGATATATGTTATTATGTTGAAGAAAAATAGTTTCGGCTAGTGATGTGATATAAAGCCAAAGGTAAATGGTTCCAGCTAGTGATATGATATAAAATCGATGATAAATGATTCTTGCTAGTGATGTGATATAAAGTCAAAGGGAAATGGATCCAACTAGTGATATTGTGCAGAATGGATATGGTTCCGACAAATGATACTATATATAGTCGATGGAAAATGGTTCCGACTAGTTATATTATGCCGATGAGAAATGGTTCCGGCAAATATTTGAGTATTGTGATTTGATGAACTTGATACTTGAGATTGATCTAATTGATGCTTCTGTTTTATCTACAAAATCTTGTGATTGATCTAATTGATAATTGCTATTGGTCTACTTGAGACTTGTTATTGTCATACTTGATACTTGTTAGTTGTTGAACTGTGATCGTTGGACTGTAACTATTAAGCCCTGTGAACTGTTTATTGTGAAGCTGGTAGGTTGGGTTGATTTCTATGCAGGATGTAGTTTCAGAAGGTTCGGTTGCGATGAAAAGAGTACACGTATTTTATTTTTCTTTACATTGTGATTTAAGGTTTGCTTGTTAAGTATCGTGTTTGTTTGGTTCTCAACCCTTGCTGAGTATGTGTTTTCTAAAGATTAGTTTTTGTAGCTTAAAGCTCATGGGAGGATTATTTTAAGAGGATGAATTCTTACTAAGATCAGTGAGGGTTTTGTGCATTATGAGTGTTCAGTGGTTGGTTCTGTCTAACTCCTAATTTTAGAAGGTATTAGTTAAATATTTATTTTGGTTATTTGGGAAGAGGATTCGACTCGATGGTTGTGTTGTGGTTTAGAGAGTTTCGGTTTAGATTTGGTTCATGGGTTAGTCCGTGGCTTGGTAATCACTCATGGTTTGCATATTTTTCAATTTCAATTTGGAAGTTCAATTTTTGGTAGTTGATCCTGATGGTATGGTCCTAACAATGAGTTCACTTGGGGATGAAAATACCGACTTCCGAAATTAGGTCTCAGGCTCTCATTAACGTTGTGTATTCTTCATTTTCTTCTTTATGTTCGAGGACGAACATGATTTTTAGTGGTGGATAATATAATGACCATGAAGGTCATTTTAGGATTATTTAGAAAATTACCATTTTACTCCTCTCGATAGTTTCTCCGAGTCTTGTCTGATCAGTTTACATAGTTGGTTTTGAGAATTGATTGTAAAATTATAATTTTTGGAAGTTTTAGTGTTTTGGGGAGTTGAAGTTGTAAAAAGTAGTTTTTGGAAACGACTAGAGCTACGAGTCTCAAAATAGAATTCAGCTAGTTCTATCAGTTTTGGAACTTGAATTTTGAATCAGTAGGACTATTGGCTTGGGTCCTAAGGTTTTTGGTTTGATTTTGAGTCATTAGATCAGATGTGAAGAAAGTTAAGGCTAAAGTTTGACTTTAGTCAGCGTTTGAGGTTAGAAAAGTCATTTTTGAGCTTTGATGACAACCTTAGGTCCAAATGTTGATATTTGGTCTAGTTGATGGTTTGGTTCAGTTCGAGAAACTTTTGGATGAGTTTCATGTCCTTATATGGAAATTTAGAGTTTCTTAAGTTAAAGTTGACTTTGGTCAACATCGGGTTAAGGTGACCTTGTTTTGGTGTTTGGATGAATCCATTGAATCCAAAATGTCATTTTAAAGCTAGTAGCATATTTGGTTTGTGTTCGGGAGGTTCTCGATGTGGTTTAATTTAGTTTTTTTTTGGCTTTTGGGTACTTTGGCATTGTTTCAGCAATTAGTGTCATCTAAAAGGTTCTTTATTAGTTTTAAATATTGAAAAATTATTTCGATATTCAGAAAGTTTGAGCATGAATTATAGGAATGATTTGCAAAGTTTGGTGCATTTTCGCTAAGCCGAGATTGGACTTTTATCGCGATTATGAAATAATTGTTTATCGAGCAAAAATGATATTTGATTAGGAAAACAAGCATGAAATTGAGTTTTGGTTGAACGAGAAGGTCTGTATCATTATTTAAGACATTCAAGAAAAAGAATTGGGTCATTTCGCTATTGTATGAAGAAGTTACGACCTTTTTAGGGAAAAAAAAGTTACTGGTGCACTAGTAAAAATACTATTGTTCAGCTATTTAAAATTATAGATTGTGTTCATTTGGTATTTTGAGCAAATTGGGAGTTCTAGAGATAGGAATTGAGTGATTCTTGCGGCATTCTTCAAGATTTAATATGAGGCTTAGTATCTAATCCTTATTTTCACATTTTCTCATGATTTCTTCAACTGGTTTTCTTTTCTTATCCGTGAATTTCATGGAAAAAATTGGGGTTTTATTGATTTCGACTCAGTTTTCGATGAAAATTTCATATTTTAACTTCCCTTAGCATGAGTAAGATATTTTTCAAGAAATATTTCAGATTCGACTCAAGGTTTTAGACTTGAGTATTGAGGGTTTTTCTCAGAAATTTGTGATTTAAGTAAATTCGAGTTTTGAGCATGATTTCAACTCATTTATCAATGGGATTTTTACTATGGAGTTCCAATTTTTTTGTATAACGTGATTTTATACAAATTTCCAGAATTATCCCTCATTTCAGAAATGGGTTTTTGAGCCAATTTGGCCTAGTTCTCAAAATGATTGATACGAGTGTTGTTAGTTTTGACATATTATTGTAAATCGTTATTTAATTAGATTGCATTGATTCAGATATTGTATGAAGAGGGAAGAATCAAGTTACCGAGTAATTGTGTGCTTGAATTTAGGCAAGTGATCTTTTAAACCTTTTAAAACTTGTAGAATCACATGCTTCCTTATGTGTTGGGGATTTATAGGAATGAGGTGATGGGGTTCCATTATTCTACGTGATTCATATGAATGAATAAAAAGGTAATTAATGAACAAGGCGGCGTGCTGATAATCATCCTTTGTGAATTGCCTTGTTGTGGAGCCTATTTTGTTGATTGATGAAGTGCTTTGATGGTATTATTGTGGACTTGAATTGCTTGAATTGTTGTCTCATTCTTATGATGTGAAATTACTTATTTACATTTTTATTGTTGTGAACTATGATGAGACATTTGTTATTTTGCCGAAGGGAAATGGTTTCAACTATTGATGTGATGTAAAGCCGAAGAGAAATGGTTTCGTCTAGTGATATGATGTAAAGCTGAAGGGGAATGGTTTCGGCTAGTAATGTGATATAAAGCCGAAGGAAAATTAATCCGGCTAGTGATATTGTGCCCAAGGGAAATGGTTCTAGCTAGTGATATTTTTCCGAAGGGAAATTGTTTCGATAAGTGATACTATATAAAGCCAATGGAAAATGGTTTCGGCTAGTGATATTGTGCCAATAGGAAATGGTTCTGGTAAGTGATTGATTATTTTGATATGATGAACTTGATCCTAGTGATTGATCTACTTGATGCTTGTGATTGATCTACGTGATACTTGTGATTGATCTACTTGACACTTGTAATTGTCATACCAGATACTTGCTGGTTGTTGAACTGTGACCGTTGGACTGTAACTGTTAAACCTTGTGAACTGTATATTGTGAGACTGTTAGGTTGGGGTGATTTCTATGGAGGTTGTAGTTTGATGAGATTAGATTTGGATGAAAAGGAGTATTCATATTCTATTTTGCTATACCTTGTAATTCGAGGTTTTCTTGTTGAGTCCCGTATTTTTTGGTACTCACCATTTGCTTCTATACTTGTATAGGTTACGAGCCTGAATCGTGTGATTAGTCTTCTTCTGCACTATGTTTGAGGCTTTTCTGTGGAGACTTGAGAGGTAGCTGCTTGTTACTTTAGCAGGTCCTCTTGTTCCTTTACTTATGTTCTTAGAGTACTTTAGGAACTTGGACATTGGGACTTGTATCTCATTTCAATTCAGTTGTATTACATTAGTAGGTTGTACACGTGACAATCAGCTTTTGGGGATATTTATGAATTTGGTTAAGTTATCCACATTTAAGTCATTGATGTTTTAATTTCCACTTTTGAATCGTCATATTTTGGATTTTAGGCGGACTTTTCTTAATCAGATAAGACGAGTGCCATCACGTCCATTTTTGGGTCGTGACAGCGTAAATTTACCATTGGCCAAAAATGTTTTCAATTAAATGATTGTATGTATATGTAATGTATAGTGTAAACACATGATATATTACTATATATCAGAAATGTATATACATTCATATACATTGTTTATAGAATATTTATGAACTTTAATGTATACTGTATAATCGGGTATATATGATATATTACTATGTATCATAAATGTATATACATTCATATATATTGTTTGTACAATATTTGTAAACTTTAATAACTCATCTTCTTTACATAAGCTGCTGTTTTTAATCCCGATAAACTCAATTCTCCTCTAACCAATCCCAAAATTTTAATATGAGCTCCTCTCAATATTTTGAGTCTTTTTATATATTATTTACTCAAAATGATTTACATCTACGGTTGATAACATTTTAAATTGAATGAATCTCTTTCATCGATCGGTTAATGTTCACACTTAAAGCTAGAATTATTGGTATATTGCTAGAAAGTAGGCACATGGACAAATATTCAAAATGGGTAAGGAATGGCTGAATGTACTTCACTAGCAAAACAAGGAGTGAATGGTCATTTTGTGTAAGGAAAAATATACCCCCAAATTATGACAAATGGTATGTTTATACGCTACATTATACTTTAAGATTCTATATATATCCTTACCATCAATCTTTTGGCATGTTTATATTCTTTAGACTAACAACGGGACATGTGGCTTAATCTCATTAATTTACCCATTTTTATTTAATTTTTTATCAAAAATTAAAAAACCCACGCATATTCCATAAAAATACAACCCATGAGCCAATATAACCTAAACCCTATTTCTTCGTGACCCAAAGTCATTCCTCCCAATTCCACCGCCAATGTTGGCCATTTTGCTAAATTAGTTCGTCCATTTGATGAAATTAGTCCAGCCATCTAGCTAAATTAGTCCTCTAGGTCATCGATTTTTCTATATGTAAGAGATTCAATTTGTCTGATGAAATTGATTTATTGTTGTTGTAATACACGTATCTGCACTCTTCGAGTTGCTTATAGAAATAGTGACTTCTCTTCTAATAAGAGTTTGTTTGTACTGGATATATGTTCTTTTCTTTTCCCTTTTTCTTTCTTTTCCTGATGGCTTGAAGTTTTGACAGGTTAGACTTTGTTATTCTCGTTGCATCTTTGTAACGAAAGTGAAGTATGTGAAGGATGGGGGTATGATAAGTTCCTTTGTAGTGCCTATAATTTGGTATTAGCTGGCTACATTTTCGGCCAAAATAGTTTTTTGAATTATCAAATTTTCTCTCTTTATTTTTATAGAAGATTCAATATGATATTTGAAATTAGTGCATTTTCCTACACATGGGTTTGTAATGATAATTTTCTTTTTTTTTCTTCAGAAAATTGATGTTGATAGCTCTTCTAGAGCTCTTATACATACGACGAAAACATGGAGAATGTTCAACGACTACAATGACAGTTGTGGTGGTATTGGGCAGACTGTTTTGGGTCACCAAGAAATAAGGATTGAGTTATAATTGGGTCATGGGTGGGTAATTGTATGGAATATGGGTGAATTTTTTAAATTTATTGTAAATAAATAAATAAATAATTAGGTAAATTATTGAGATTAAGTCACGTAACCAGCCGTTAGTTTGAGGATATACACATGACTAAAGATTGACGGTAATGGTTTTTACAACCATTAAGTATAACTGAGGGTATCTGCATACCATTTATCCTAATTCAGCGATATATTTATCCTTTTTCTCAATAAACAATAAATGAGGTATATTGGATAAGAAATTTTGACTTAAGTTGATCTATAAGATAATTTAACTGTAAATTCTTTTTTAATTTCTAAATAGGGATATTGATGGTTAAGTTTTGCTGATTATTTTAAGAAATTTATGTAATGTCAAAATTTTGGCTACTCTGTTGTGTAAGTAACTATTTAATTATTAAAATTCAGTTTAATTTATCCATAAATTAATTTGGACAATACTAAATTCAAATCTATGTCAATCTTTCCCAAATCGTAACAGATTCAAAAGGTCAAAAACAATAGTTATGTGGCACATACATTTAGTATAAATTCGAATTTATGTATCATGCCTAAAAATTTAGTGCATGTACATTACTATTGATGTATCGTATTTTATTTGAGAATACTATATTTTACATAAGATACATTATACATGTAATTGTTTTCAATAACATATTTTTTATGTGTGATACATAACACATTGGTGAGTTGATACAAATATGTATTGTTATAAAAACATTAGTGTTTATGTATCAACAATAATATTTAATAATGTCTACAGATACATAACCTTCTAGTTGAATAAGTTTGGATGTATGTATCTGGTTGTAAAAGATACCATAATTAATAATAGTTATGTACCAAGTACATAACTATGAACATGATACATACTTAGTTGTGTTTCAATAAAATAAGATTATGTATCAAAACTAATATTTGAACACGATACATTGTGCATGACGAAATTATAACGTATCATAATGTTGAAACGAAGACATTATACATTAATTTAAGAAACAAAAATAACTAGATAGATTAAAAATCTAAACCCAATATTATCAGAAAAAATATGAACAAGAAAAAAAACAACAATCTTATCTGCAAGATGAACAAGAAAAAAACAACAGTCTGATCTGCTGAAAGCAAAAAACAATGATAAAAAAATCCTTCTACATTTTCTCCTCTGCTTTGTATCAACTCATGCAGCTTTCAACAATGGTGTCACCCATTGATCACGAACTTAAGCCCTTACCAGAGTCACCAACAACTCGACCTTTCCTTCCCTTTTTTTGAGTGTTCTTCTACAATTGATTTTGAATTCAAAGATGTATCCTTCATCGAGTAATTGGGTAATCAATATTAGATGAGGTTAACAGGTAATCCCAATACTAAAAGAATGAGCATCATTTATATGTATCAAGACGTTGAAGATGAAAAATAAAAAAAATAAAAAACAAAAAACAATGAATTGTAAGTTGGAGAAGAAGAAAAATGATTTATTGGGGAAGTTGAAATGGATTGACTAGAGAGAAAATATTTGAAATTCAAAATTGTAATTATGGAAGTGATTGTTGATAATGAGGGAGTGAAAATAGGAATATATTGAAGGAGTGAAAATAGGAAGAAAGAAACATGGATTTGGGAGTTCAGAAGTTATGTATCCGAATGAGTAGGGTTTTGGAGGAAAAAGAGGGATTTTTATAATTTTTTAGAATGGTAGGGAATAATAGAAAATATGGTAAATAAGAATGTGTAGACAGATAATTTTTCCATTTTTATAAGGGTGACAAAAAAGTTTTAAAATTAAGAAAAAGTGACACAAGTTTCAATTATTGAGTAGAGGTGACAATTTTATGATTAGTGTTAATGACACTAATTTTTAAATCCACCACTTTTGTAATTTAAACAAAAGTCCTATCTTCCCCATCCTATCCCACCCCTAAAAGCCCTTTTGTCTCCGCCATCCCATCCCCTTCTGTCATTGACACCTCTTCAACCATCATCACTTGGTCCTCTACCACAACTTCCTCCATCACCACCACTTCCTCCTCTTCTTCCCCCTTCACAACCACTGTTGCCACCTCCTTCTTATCCACCATAGCCGCCACAACAACCACCACCTCCACCTTTGTTGTTACCGCCAACACATCTTTTGCCGCAATAATTACTTTATTCTTAATCGTAGTTGTTGAAGTTGTTGCAGCAACTACGAATATTGCTCAGCACTTGATGAAACAATTATCGTACTTGTTGTAGCAACTGAGCAATTACTGGAACAACTTAAACAATTGTTGTAGTAACTTCAACATTTGTTGAAGCAACTTTAGAGTTGTTGCAACGATTATCATAGTTGTTGTATTTTCTGCATACTTTCTTCAATTACTTAAAATATAAAATCTTCAAAAATTTTGAAATCAAAACAAAATAATTTGTAAAAATAAGGACCAAAAGTAGAAAAAGAAGAAGAGTGCGATAAAAAATGATGAATATCAGCGGCGACAATTGCGGCAACAAAGACGATAAGAAGAAGAAGAAGAAAATGGAGTAAGAGCGAAAGAAAGAAGATGAAGATGAGGGAGAGAAAAATTTGGAAAGAAAAAGAAGGATTGAAAAGATAATGAAGGAGGAAATTTTTAAAGGGAGGGGAGAATTTTCAATATTTTTGAATTATTAATATACACCCAAAGTTTTTAATTACTCTAATCAAGTCCACTATTCATTTAATCTCATTTGACCAAGTCATTGTCACCACATTCAATTTGAAGACTTAAATGACACCTTCTACTAATTCCTCTCAAGTGGCTATTATCCCATCTTAAAAAACTCAAGCTCATGCTACATATGACGTGGCAGTCCAAGTCAATTAAAAAATCCATGAAAACTATATCACGTATCAAATGAAGTGACAATCCAAGTCAAATAAATGAGCCACTTAAAACATGCAATGTGTCAAAATTATGCGGCAATTCAAGTCGAATTAATGAGCTACTAGAAATATGTCAGATGTCACAATTATGTAGCAATTCAAGTGTAACACCTCGCAACTGATCTACTCATAGAATCAGAATCATTCATTGTAAGAACATAATCTTGAACCGGGTGATGTCATACTTGTACATATGTGTTAAGGTTCATACCTAGGTGTGAGAGGTGTATCAGAAGGGGTTAAGCATCATAAGATACCTATAACACTAAGTCGCATTCATAGCCTTTTTCCCAGCTATGTTTTTTTGCATAAGTTCACGCAAGGGTTAACTTCAAACGATCATATCTTTTAGCGTATTGAAGATTAGGTGGGTCATGATTTATCAAATTAAAGGTCTATGATTTTTTTTCTAAAATCACCAAGTTTGCATAAATCATAGTTCAAAGTAAAATGTTATGAATGTTTTAGTAGGAACACTTTCAACAAAGTTTTCATAATCTATCAACTATGAGCCCCATTTGTGGGTCGTAAATTGAAGTACAGAACGTAAATGGAGCTTGGGAAATAAAACTTTAAAAACAATTTTTTGTCCATATTTGTACGAATTTATCTATGGGTCGTAAACATATCTAAGGACTGTAAATTAGGTCCATAAATGAAGTCCTAAAACTTATTTTGGGTCTGATATTTACGCGAACAAACTACGAAACGAAATTAGGGTCGGTGGAATGAACTTCTGAGGGTCGAATTACAGGCTTGAATTCTATGATTATAATCCACGGGTTGTATATCAAACCATGATTCGTAGATCTCTCTCATGGAATGTTTCGACAAATTTTTAATTATGGATATTTCAGTCTTTTTTCATTCTTCCTAAGCCTAAACCTGATCGTTGTATCACATTATTGTGGATTATATATTCGTATTACCTCATAATTCTCTTATATCTTTCTCCCCAAGCGTAGAGCAAGAATAAAAAAGAACAAATCTAAGTTTCCAAGTTTCTCAATCAAGCTTTCTTTAAGAACTCTTTTTCTCCCCGGTACCTAAGGCTATCATAGTGAGGGTTAAGTTCTTCCTTACACAATACATCTATAGTTTTAATTAGTAAGATCAAAGCCAAAATTTTTACACCATGATTCATGATTTTCGAATTTAGTTTATATTCCTATTGTTCCATTCTTGATTTCATTAAAGAGATTACATTATTTCATATTATTAATGATCTTTCATTGTTGTTCATGCTTAATTTACCTCATGAACCCTATTTTTCTAAGAGTTGTTTGAAAATCTTGATATATTGTCACAACACAGGGGTACACCCTAGATGTAACAAGGTGTATAGGTCCCTGAAAGGCCCCATACAAGCCACTTAGCATTCCCAACATAAGAAATATAAGCAAAAGAGATAAAGACAACATTTCAAGTCCCAAAAGTTTTATAAAACCAAAACGGATGTCTAAACACTTGTCTCATTAGCCATCTAATACATACGAATGAAATTGGGCCTAGCCCATACACCATGTCCAAAAACTAAAAGTAAGAAAGAAAATAGGAGACAATGAAAGTCCGTCCTCGAATCATGAGGACTCACTAAAGCTCGGAAATCTCGTCAATGAACCTTTAACCATGAAACTGAGAACCCTGACTGTCGGACCCTATATTTGAGGAAATGTAGGCAAGAGTATGAGTTAGTACAAAACAATGTACCAAGTATGATAGCCATGCATAAAACATTTAAAACATGCTAAAATTGAACATTTTCATGAGTAAGCAATGATCAAACTAAAACATGCATCTTGAGAGTTTAGAAACCATAAGTCATAAAAACCATGATCAATGAAAGTGAACATCATCTTAAAATATACTTACGATACTTCCTTGAAGTAACCCTGGTTCATCATAACTTTGCTTAATTGTGGGAAAAAGCCTTAACCGACATATAAGACCATGGGAGCTCTCAACATGAAATCCGATGTCTACCCCCCATCGAAAAAGGAGTGTCCTACATGCTAAGGAAAGGACTATGAACTTCTAGCTAATGTGGATCCACTAGCTAATGTATTTCTAAACAATCCTAAGGGGGCACATAGGTACGAAACTTAGGTAATCGCCACTTGTCCACTCGGTGCTAAGCTTAACTTCCACGAAATAGTTCTTAATTCTATTTATAATAGCTCATAAAGGAACATGGTAACCACCTCTTGTTCTTAAAAGGAACATGGGTAATCACCTCTTGTCCTTACATCACATGATGTAGGTAATCGCCTCTTGTCATTCAATGGAGAGCATGGGTATTCGCCTCTTGCCTCAACATTAACATAATTCCTTAATCATAGGTTCATTTTAGGTGAGAATAACCTTTCAACCTTAGGAACGTATGTTATCTAAGAATACATTTCATAATCATGCGTAGCTGTGTATATGAGAAAGTCCTTTCAACAACACAACAACAACAACAACAACATCATCATCATTGATACTTCACTCTCAAAGAATTCCTTAAAACATATACATAATTTTCATAAGAACATGCTAACTTTCATAATTCACCTTTCCTGGTTCCAAACCCATTTTGATACATGAACATCTAGAAATCATGGGTTAGATATGGGCTCAAAGAAATTCATCCTGAAATCATATAATTTTATCAATTCAAGATTGATATCATAAAAATCTTCTTTCATAATCAAAACCCATATTATATCATCATAATTGGAAAACATGGGATTTACATGGGTTCATGGGGGATCATCATAAAAACCATAGTATTTCATCAATTCATGCATGAGAGATCATAATTCAATCATTTTAATAAACATTGAAGAGAACCCATAGGGATTGAAGAAAACCCTAACTCAATTGGGGTACTCTAAAATTTAAAATAGGAGAATTTGGGAACTCCATGAATGGAAGGAATCCATGGATGAAAACTATCATACCTCAATGCCAAAAGATTGCCTTTAATGGTGGAAATGGAGGCCTGCCTTGAAACCCTAGATTGGACCCTTCTTCTTCTTCAAGTTTCTAGAGAGAAAAATATTTAGGAGAGGAAGAACTTGGTCTTCTTTTGGATTTTTAGAAGAATGACTTTAATGCGTTGAATTTGGGGTTAAAATCACGTATATAGGGGTCCTAGGCATGGGTAAAACGATATAGTATCAATATAAAATAATTAGGAAAAGACCCAACTACCCTTGAACTTACAACTCACTACATCCCAACACGCCACCCCTTATGAGCCATCAAGGATCACATGGGCTGTGGTCCTTGACCATTGGCTTGGAAAAACACCTAAGATCCCCCCCCTCTTTCCTTCATGACCCACGCCACGATCCTTCAAGTGGCTCGTGTGAAGGGTCACCCTTAAGGTAGCTACTGCCTCTCCTTTCACAGGTTTCACCGCGAGCCATCTAGGTGCTCGTGGGAGGGGAACCCTCTTTTTCTAAGTACAATGATCCTTAACGAGCCACACCACGCCTTGTGGTGCCCTTCACGACTCGTCTTGGCGTTCGTAAAGGGTTCCCAGTCTCAGTCTTTGGCTTGTGACCTCTCACTTTGTCCCTTGCATAGCCTACTAGATTCCGAGGTGTTACAATATCTCCCTCTTGGGAACATTCATCCTCGAATGGGATTCTAGACATCACATGAAGGAAAAGAACTCAAAACTAGCAATTCATCATGCATGCAATCACATAAATGTACATATTCGAGGAGGAAACATAAAGTCAAAGATAAATCATGCTCAAAACATCATGTCATATAGTCTCTATGCAATTCATACTCAAATGCACATAAACATGTAAAAATCAATCAAGTTGATTCATTTTCTCAAAACTTAAGATTTTCATGATCATGCATACATACGAAAACCATGGAAATATCTAAAGCACATGACACCATAAGAGTAAACCATGAGGAACTCAATACCTCAAGCTTGAGTATGAGTAGAAGGAAAATAATGAGGATATCGGGACATCATATCGGCCTCAGTCTCCCAAGTAGCACCCTTAACTAACTGATTCCTCCAGAACACTTTCACGGAAGCAACTTCTTTGTTTCTCAACTTCTTGACTTGCCGGTCAAAAATCTCAACCTGAGCTTCTTCATAAGAAAAATTCTCTTTAACTCCCAACCCTTCTAAGGGAACTATAGATGTTGGATCTCCAACAATTTTCTTCAACATAGAGACGTGGAAAACCGGATGCACCAATGCAAACTCATTAGACAAATCTTGTTTATAAGCAACCTTACCAACATGCCTCAAAATTTGATATGGGTCTACATAACGGGGACTAAGCTTCCCTTTCTTACTAAACCTCATTACACCCTTCATGGGTGAAATTTTCAAGTAAACCCAATCAGGAACATCAAACTAAAGATCTCTTCTTCTAACATTGGCATATGACTTTTTTGTTGACTTTGAGTCATTTTCAACATTTTCTAATAAGTCGAACCTTCTCCATAGCTTCATGTACAACCTCGGGACCTATTAGGGCCACCTCACCCACCTCAAACCAACATATAAGAGATCTATGCCTCCTACCATACAATGCCTCAAATGGAGCCATAACAATACTTAAGTGATAACTATTGTTATAGGCAAATGATCATCCCAATTAACCTTGAAGTCAATCACAGATACTCTTAACATATCTTCCAAATTTTGGATAGTATGCTCCGCTTGCCCATCGGTTTGGGGATGAAAGGTCGTACTATGCTTAATACGAGTATCAAGACCCTTTTGGAAAGATTTCCAAAACTAAGAAGTGAATTGAGTACCACGATCGAAGATAATGGATAAAGGAACTCAAGTCAACTTTACCATTTCCATCAAATACAACTTAGCATAAGCCTCCACCGAATAAGAAACCTTGACGGCGATGAGATGAGCCGATTTCGTCATTCAATCTACTATAACTCAAATCGAGTCATGTTGTTGTCGGGTGCGGGCAAAACCAACTTTGAAGTCCATATTCACATCTTCCCACTTTGAAGTAGGAATGCTAATATCTTGGGATAAACCTCCCGGTCTCTGATGCTCAACTTTTACTCGTTGACAATTAGGACATTTGGCCACAAACTCCGCAATATCCTTCTTTATCCCATTCCACCAATAGATCTCCCACAAATCATGGTACATCTTGGTGTCTCCCAGGTGAATGGTATACCGAGAACTATGGGCTTCTCACAAGAATTGTTCCCTCAAGTCATCGACATTAGGAACACACAAAATACCTTGATATCTAAGTACTCCATCTCCACCTTAGGAGATAGCCTCAACGGACTTCTTAAGTACCGCTTCCTTCAATTCAACCAAAGTCAGATCAAGACCTTGCTTGGGCTTCACATCCGCCACAAAAGATTATTCTGACCTATTGTGAACCATAACACCACCTTTGGTAGAGTCCACTAACTGAACACCCAACCGAGCCAATCTATGAAAATCTCAAACCAACTCCTTTTTATCACCTTCAATGTGAGCAACACTACCCACAGATAACCTACTAAGAGTATTCGCAACCACATTCATCTTACTTGAGTGATAGAGAACACCAATGTCATAATACTTCAAAAACTCTAGCCACTTCCTTTTGAGAGGATTTTGATGCTTTTGGTTAAACACATATTGCAAACTCTTATGGTCAGTAAAAACATCTTCATGAACTCCATACAAATAATACCTCCAAATCTTTAAGGCAAATACGACCACCTCTAGTTCAAGGTCATGGGTTGGATAATTCTTCTCATGAATCATAAGTTGCCTTGAAGCATAGCCAATGACTTTCCCATTTTGTATAAGCACACATCCTAGACCAATTCTTGAGGCATCACAATAAACAACAAAACCATCCGTCCCTTCCGGTAAAGTCAACACCGGAGCGGAAGTAAGTCTATCTTTCAATTCTTGAAAATTCTTTTCACATGCTTTGGACCATATAAACTTAGCCTTATTTTGCGTCAAAGTTGTCGTCGGATTGGTAATAAAAAAAACCCCTTAACAAACCTTCTATAGCAACCAGCTAAACCCAATAAACTTATAATCTTCGAATGGGATATAGGTCTAGGACAACTCCGGACCACATCCATTTTCTTAGGATCTACCTCAATACTCTTGCTTGAAATAATATGACCAAAGAAAGCCACAGATCTTAGCCAAACTCACATTTACTAAACTTTGCAAAGAGTTGTTGGTCATTGAGAATTTGAAACACAGTTCTCAAATGATCAATGTGCTTATCCTCACTTGTTGAATAAATCAATATATCATCAATGAACACAATCACAAACATATCAAGGTATTGTCTAACCACCTTATTGATCAAATTTAGAAAAGTGGCTGGAGCATTAGTCAAACCAAAAGACATCACCAAATACTCAAAATGACCATATCGGGTTCTAAAAGACGTTTTCAGAATATCATTTTCCTTCACCCTCAATTGGTGATAACCCGACCGAAGATCAATCTTAGAGAAGTAACTTGCTCCTTGAAGTTGGTCAAACAAATCATCTATCCTTGGAAAGGGATATTTGTTCTTAATGGTCACTTTATTCAACTGACGATACTCAATACACATTTGAAGAGAACCATCCTTCTTTCTAACAAACAAAAGTTGAGAACCCCATGGAGAGATACTCGGTCGGATGAAACCCTTATCCAACAAATCTTTCAATTGTTTCTTCAACTCCTTTAGTTCTGTCGGAGACATTCGGTAAGGAGGAATATAAATAGTTTGCGTATCTAGGAGAAGGTCAACACTGAAGTCTATTTCCCTTTTCGGGAGAAATATCGGGTAGATCATCTGGGAACACTTCTGGAAACTCATTCACAACGTGGACCGACTCAAGAGTAGGGGTTTCAGAATCCACATCCCTCACCCCTAACTAGATGGTATATGCAACCCTTAGAAATCATTTTTCTATCTTGAAGACAACAGACAAACTGATCCTTAGGCATAGAATTTCCTCTATTCCACTCTAGGACAGGCTCATTCGGGAACTGAACTTGACTACACGAGTTCTACAATCAATAGAAGCATAACATGAGTGAAGCAAATCCATTCCAAGAATAACATCAAAATCTAGCATATCAAGCTCTACCAAGTCAACAAAAGTAACTCTATGGGACAAAAAAATGGGACATTTTCTATAGATCCTCTTAGCCACAAAAGAATCAGCAACAGGGGTGTAACACCCCGTATCTGACACAGACCAATATGCAGATTTCAGAGTTGCTGGTGTACCCACGGTTGCCACTTATGGATCGTAGGGTGACCCACAGCCCATATTGGTGGTCCGTGGTTCACGACCTGCGACCCGTCCCAAGAACCCTCACAAAAATTGGCCAAGTATCGACCCACGCAGGGACCAACATCTAGTAACCAAACGACGGTTGACCAACACAGACCATTGGTCGATCCACGGTCCATGGGTCTAGTTCGTCGATTGGCCCCGACATCTGTTAAATTAGGGGTCGTTTGGAGTTTTCCTTATGCGTTGGATCCTTAAACTACGTCCTTACACCCTAAATTAGAACTTACCCTAGTCAATTCTTTCTCAATTAGTCGATCAAACTTAGAACAAAAAAGGAGAAAATACCAAATAAGGGAGTAGATACGCCGAGGGCATGAGAAGCAACATATGAACATGGTCTTCCTCATTATGGTAGGGTCTGCCACGAAAAGAGCATCCTAGATAACGACTTGATCAACTTTGATCAAGAAGTTTCACAACTCTACAACCTAGATAAAGATCATAATCTTGATTCTAATCTCCTTATAGAGGAAACTTTGTCAGGAAACGAAGAGTTCTGTGATGTTGTTGAACAACAAAGTAATTCAGATGCTGTTGAACAACAAAGTAATTCATCTTTAGATGAATATTGTGAATCTAGTATCGCACATATTGATCTCACAGAGGAATGTGGTACAATCTTAGATGTGCATGAGCCACCTCAGCTTCGCAAATGCCAGCAAAGGAATAAAAGAAGAAGAAAATGCCATAGGCAAGCCCGAAAGGCAAGAATGGCTAAGCTAAGAGTGGACGAATCTACCTCAACTGAACGACCCATTCCGCCAGAGTATAAATCTCCCTCCAATAGGCGATCCAAAAAGAAAAAGGATAAACTTCATTTGCTAGAAGAACTCACACCTTACTAGAGATTGTCCATTCTCTAGGAAAGCAAAGAGAGCTACCCAGCTCTTGCCCGATGCAGTAGAACATACTAGCATATGCACCATTAAGGATCATACAGTGGCTACTGAAGAGCCATAAGAAGTGACTCCTATTTCCCATGGTCCTGAATCTCAACTAAAGGATATTTTATTTCAGACATCTAATTTAAAGGAAAATGAAGTCAATATTATCTCAGACATTGAGACTTCTCATGTCCAACTTGCACTCTATTCAGCCAAATGGGATAGACCTATCCAGGTAATCACTTTCATGGATACAGGAGCAGTTGCATCAATACTTAACCCTACTGCCCTTCCAAATGAGCAATGGATACCACATTTTCAAAAGTTCAATAAAGTCTCTAAAGGAATCCGAACAACTAGAGTGATCACAAAGAATCGTATCACAATAGAGTTCTTCGCAGGTGTACAATTCCAAACCAAGTTACTTGGCTCTATTATCCTGGGACGAATCTCATAATTGGATTTGATATCTACAAGCAACTCAATGATCAACTCAAGGTAAAGACCCAAGGTATAACCTTCAGGGATAATTTTAAACCATATACAACAACTACAAGGCTATTTCCAATCATGGAGGATGAACGAGTCAAGAACATAAAGTGTCAGCTAGTGAAAGAATCGTGTACTGATTCCCACAGAGAGTTCCTGAAGAAACATGATAAGCCTTTATGGTTAAATGAAGAATTCTACATCAGACTCCCATTCAAGGGGAATTAAAGCATCAACCCTACAATAGCAAGCCACTTGAGGATGAACCCGGAACATCTACAACTTGCTAAGAAGAAATATGATGAACTATTGGAATACAGACTAATTGTGCCATCTGATTCTCAATGGTCCTGTGAAGCTTTCTACTTAAACAAATGTGCTGAACAAGCAAGAGGTAAACTTCGAATGGTTATCAATAATCAACCTCTTAACCACTTCCTTCTAGATGACAAATTCCCCATTCCAAATAAGCTGCTTTCACATTTAGCCAAAGAAAAATACTTCTCTAAGTTTGAGCTTAAATCAGGCTTCTGGCAATTGGGTATCCACCCAGAAGATAAGTCCAAAATGAGTTTCTGCATAACTGACCACCATAACCAGTGGAAAGTTATGTCGTTTGGACTTAAACCAGCCCCTTCTCTTTTCCAAACGTCCATGATTAAGATTTTCCAGCCAATACTCCACACATCGCTAGTATAAATTGATGATATCCTATTATTTACTGATACAATGGAGGAACATTTTGGCAATTTTCACAAATTCCATGAATTGGTGAAGCAATATGGCATCATGCTATCTCAGAAAAAAATGATTCTTGTGAAGGATATAATAGACTCTTTAGGAATGCATTTCACTCATGGTGCATATATCCTAGGGCCATACATTTGTGAGGTGCTGGTAAAGTTCCTTGATACTAACTTCACTGTCAAACAAATTCAGCAATTTCTTGGTGTGATAAATTATGTTCGAGATTTTATCCTGGATGTCTCTACGTACATTTCTCCACTTACGAAAATGTTAACAAAAAAGGCTCCAACTTTGGGAAAATACCAAGATGATGTAGTTTGCAAAATCAAAGACATATCCAAGGAGGTCAAAACCCTTCATATCCCTTCTGACAGTTTGAATATATTACAAACTGATGCTAGTAATGAATACTGGAGTGCTATCCTTTTAGAAGATAAAGATGGCCAACACAAGATATGTAGATATGCCAATGGAATGTTTAAGGATGCAAAACAACATTATCATTCCACATTCAAAGAGATTCTAGCGGTAAAAAATGGAGTTAAGAAGTTTAACTTCTTCCTAATCCATACAGAATTTCTAATTGAGATGGATATGAGAGCTTTCCCAAAGATGATCAAGATAAACCCAAAGATCATCCCAAACCCCCAAATCCTTCAATGGGCACAATGGTTCTCTCCTTATAAATTCCAAGGGAAGCATCTCAAAGGAAAAGACAATATCATGGGAGATTTATTGTCAATACCTAAGATATTTTCAAGAAGATTTAGAACCGAGCCTGACAAGGGACAGAAAAAACTGGCCGCTAGGCTTCTGCAACCTCAGACCAAACATGGCGAGGGATGGTGGATGGAAGACGGATATTCAAGATCATCTTCAGCACCTTCAATCTCTGCATAATCGAATGACGCCCGATAACATGTGCAAGAAATTATCGCTTACCTGCCGAGGCTTACTGCTGAACTTCCTAGTAAAGTTTGTCCAAACACTTCCTAGAAACGTTTGCCAATAACTGCTTATCCACCTGCTTGCATGCTTCCTACAAGTATCTTATCCACCTTCTTTGATGATGCATACAAGTAGCTTATCCACCTACTTGAGAGATGCCTACAAGTAGCTTACACACCTGCTTTGAGTCTTCTACAACCTACTCATCCACCAGCTTGCACGTGTTGTCACATGCCAACAATTTAGTTTGTTTTGTTTTAGTAGGCTCCTTCACATGTTCAGTGGGGACCATTTTGAATAAAGTTTGTTGTCTTTTATTATATTAGATAAAGATAGTAAGTCTGGATAATGGTTTACTAATTTTGGATAGGATAAAGCTTATCTATTACTAGAATAGCGTGCCATGTAAGATAAGGTTTTTAGTTTTGGTTTTTTTGTATTAGGCCGCCTTCTCCTATAAAAAGGAGGCCAAGTCTTAGTTAGAGGAAGAGAAGAATTATTAGCTTAGAATAGAGTCTTAGGAGTTTTTCTTAGAAAATCTCTTTAGTTTTACTACACTTTTGTATATTTTCTAGTATGAATAAAAATATTGTTGGCTAGACCTCTCTCTTGTTCTTCTCTCTTGGGGGGGGGGGATGGAAAGTTTGGTCTGGTAGGTAGTTGCAAGAACGGGGTAAGAGAAAACACTCATCAAGTATGCTTGTTTGTTATCTTAATGGTTTCAATATCTGGCAAGGTTGATCATAAGTGATTTTAATGGCTTTCTAAGTTTATCAAAATCATATTGACACAACTACATAGTAAGTTTACTATTCCATCGCTTGTTGTAACTACAATAGCCATCTAGAAATAATTAAGTACGTAAGATGGTAACAGTAGAATAGAACTTGTTCCCAGACTGTTGAAGGGTGCTATAGGCCAGGAGTTCCGCGAAAAGCCCATTTTTTGTCGGGAAAAGTTGTATTATCTACTGTACGGTTTACTGCTTAAAAGTAAGGTACCTATTGTGGTTGGAATCTCGCGGAGTTTTGGATGGCTGTGTAACCTAAAACTTGTGATAGTTGTGTCTTGAGGATGTTGCATGGCATGCCGCCTATATGGCCGTGAACTCCTAAAGTTTACATAGAAAGCTACTGAGTTGCGAGCTAGTCATGAATAATGTCCTGTGCCATTTGTCGTCTCAAGCTTGACATGAATATTGCACCGTGTGTTGCTTCTTGTGCCCTCGGCCTATCTACTCCCTTATTTGGTATCAAAGCCAGAGCGTCCTCTCCTGAAGGAGGAGCAAGGTTTCCCATAAGGTGTATTTCTTGTGTTGTTACCGCGAACTTTTACTTATTCAAGTCTTTTACTTTTATTAAAGTCATTAGTCATAAAAACGTGTGTAGTTATAAACCTTGTTCATAACTCTCTTCATATAGTTGACAACCTAGTATATTTTGTTGTAGCCTTTTATAGTTCCTAGTTACAAGGTCTGTGTATAGTCTTTTCCGTACATTTTAGCTGTAGTGTGTTTCCTTAGACTTTAGAACAAATAATTTGTCTCTTTTCTTAGACTTTAGAACAAATATATACCTGAGTCTTTATTGTCCAAAAGCTACAAAAACATGTCTATTTTAGAGTCTTTACCATTGTCTTCCACTTCTTGTAAATCTGCGTCTTCTCCGTTTACGTCTAGTTTATGTAAATCCTTAGCAAAGGTAAACATGTCTCCTACTCTGAGTAAAATGTTGTCGTGTAAATATGACTACCTTTATAAAGTAGATGTGTTACCCCCAGAAAATAAAATATCGTCCACATATCTTCCACGGTTAAACCCATATTCTGCCTTTGTTAAAAAGTCCCGTAATCCTTGGATGCAAATCCTCTCCTTGGTCCAACAAAAGCCCAAAGGAGTCAAGGAATATGTTGTTGCGTCGAAACTTTATCAGCACCCTATTCTTGCAAATCAAGCAGTTCATCACTTTGCAGATGCCAGAGGATTTTTCTCGACAGTGGAAAAGCCTGGGTTTTACCCATATCCATTTTGGTGCTGTTAGAATTGAATTGACATATCATAGAAGATAAGGCCAGCATGTCGTGGCGCGTATTTCCCTTCTGGATACTAGATACTATGAATATCAACATGCAAACTTGGGTACGTCAGAAATCACTCTTAATGCAGCGACTGTCTTTTTCATGATATTCCCAAACTTCAACATGTCCCTACATGATCCTTATCTGACAGAGGTATTGAAGATTCAGGTCCAAATACTTGGAGCTCCTAAAACTAGAGATGCCATACAAGCTACTCTTCATTATAATCTAGCTTGGAGGGTCCAAAACTATGATAGGGACCTATCTCTTCTGGGTGGCCAAAATTCTTTGTTTCTAAATATAGATGCCACCAATGGGACTACTCAGTGTACCCAGATCCCAAGTAAAATACTTAGTAAAGAGCTTGTCAATGATCTTCCTAACGCATGGGTCACGAAATATGAGAAATTGAGAGTCCATCCTCAACATCTTTTCTTTGATGAACCAAATTTGACCATCCCAAAAAATGACATACTTAGTCACTCTCCCCACAAAAGGCCAAACCAAATAGTCCTCACTATCCATATGCAACAATCTCAGATTGATATTCCTAAGGATAAGGACCCATATATTATATCTTGGTTTCTAAGTGGTTTTAAGTGTGAACATGATTTGATTAGACAATTTGATCAGGATGGACGTGGTGTACAATGGTTCACTTTCCCCTTCACAGGCATACTCCATGTAACATAGACTGTGACGGCAAAGGATGCCAAAAAGGTGACTTGGATGATGCTGATAAAAGCAAAAGCGGGAAAAAGTGCAGAAACTTTGAAAATGAATTCAAAAGAAGATATGATGGTAGAGATCCAACAATTGGTTCTCTAAGCCGTCCTGGCAAATATGAATTCCTTGTTTCGTACAATACCCAAAATGAGTCAGCTTTACCCACTCAAAATGGTACTCCAAAAGATGAACATGCTTATCCATTATTCATGATATCCGTAATGAGCTCTGGTCACAAAAAAAAAAATCCCCTCATACTCCACTTTTGAAAAGGATAATCTAAGCCATTCTCCAAAATTACCACAAAATAGAGTTATCCTAAAATCGGGAGAAACTATGCCTACTGGCAACATAGAGGAAACATTTAATTCGCAATCCAAATATATCATGAGCCAAAACAGATTGTTGTCCACCAATAGTCATTCTATCAGAGAGTATTACTCCTTCTCAAGTCAAGCTAGATACGAAGGAGAATAAATTGATAGATACATCTGTCCAAAATGCTGGGCTTATCAAAGCACTTGAATAAATGTTGCGACTCATCCGGCTTGATAAGTGCCCACAAGGGTCATCACTCTTCCAGTTCTTCGATCATCAACGTCAGGAAATGGAATTTATAAGTGATAGAATCCTGGAACTGAAATATGGTAGGATTGAATTAGTTGAGAACCCAATCCCTCTCCCTTCCTCATTTCCTTTGTCTTTAGAGACACACTTTATATTGAGACAAGATAACCCTTTCTCCATTTTCAATAATCGTTCACATAGGCCTTTATCATTCAACCCTATACCAGATGAGAACAAGTTTGACATTGCCAAATTTGTTTGGGATCGAAAGGACACAACTGTGGCTCAAAAGAAGACTAAAGCAGCGCTACGACAAGCAAAAAGGAAAATGGATCTTTATACGAGGCCAATCTCAAGTCACATAGCCCTATCTATGGACCTTGTTTACTTATACTTGAGTCTATATATTCAAAATGTTGACTTAGAGGTATCCAAGTACGATGTGTCACATGAAGACCACAACCTGATAAAACATGGGCTTGCCAATTGAGTGTTGCCTCTATGTCGGTTATAGGCATATGTTGTCCCGTTGGTAGGATAACTCTCTTTCAACCTCTGCATAATTGAATGACGCCTGATGACATGTTCAAGAAATTACCACTTACCAGCCAAGGTTCATTCCTGAACTTCCTAGCAAAGTTTGTCAAAAGACTTCCTACAAAACTTTCCCAATAAACTGCTTATCCACCTGCTTGCAAGCTTCCTACATGTAGCTTATCCACCTAATTTGATGTTGCATACAAGTAGCTTATCCACCTGCTTGAGAGATGTCTACAAGTAGCTTACACACCTGCTTGAAGTCTTCTACAAGCTCCTCATCAACCAGCTTGCATGTGCTGTCACATGCCAACAATTTAGTTTGTTTTAGTAGGCTCCTTAACATGTTAAGTGGGGCCTAGTTTGAATAAAGTTTATTGTCTTTTATTATATTAGATAAAGATAGTAAGTCCGGATTGTGGTTTACTATTTTTAGATAGGATAAGGCTTATCTATTACTAGAATAGTGTGCCATGTAAGATAAGGTTTTAATTTTGGTTTGGTTGTATTAGGCCAACTTCTCCTATTAAAGGGAGGCCAAGTCTTAGTTAGAGAAAGAGAAGAATTAGCTTAGAATAGTTTAGAGAAAAAACAAGAGTCATAGCTTAGAGTCTTAAGAGTTTTTCTTAGAAAATCTCTTTTGTTTTTCTACACTTTTGTATATTTTCCAGTATGAATAAAAATATTGTTGGCTAAACCTCTCTCTTGTTCATCTCTCTTGGGGGGGGGGGATGGAAAGTTCGGTCCGGTAGGTAGTTGAAAGAACGGGGTAAGAGAAAACACTCTGCAAGTATGCTTTTTTGTTATCTCAATGGTTTCAATATCCAACAAGTTTGACTGTAAGTGATTTCAATGTCTATCTGAATTTATCAAAATCATCTGGGCACAACTACATAGTAAGTTTACCATTCCATCACTTGTTGTAATTACAATAGCCTTTTGGAAATAATTAAGTACGTAAGACAGTAACGGTAGAATAGAACTTGTTCCCAGAATGTTGAAGGGTGCTATAGGCAAGGAGAGCCGTGAAAACCCCATGTTTTTTCGGGAAAAGTTGTATTATCTACTATACGGTTTACTGCTTCAAAGTATGGTAGCTATTGTGGTTGGAATCTCGGGAAGTTTTGGATGGCTGTGTAGCCCAAAACTTGTAATAATTGTTTCTTAAGGATATTGCATGGCATGCTGCCTTTATAGACGTGAATGCCTAAAGTTTACATAGAAAGCTATTGAGTTGCGAGCTAGTCATGAATAATGTCCTGTGCCATTTGTCGTCTCAAGCTTGACATGAATATTGCACAGTGTGTTGTTTCTCACGCCCTCGGCCTCTCTACTCCCTTATTTGCAAAAGATGGCAAGAATCTACTTTGAGCTTGGTGGAGATTCAGGTTGAAGCAAGCTTTTGTGTCATCATTACTAAAGATGTTAGCAGGACATCCAATGACAATCTAGTTCCATCCTGGAAATTGAAAGATTTCTCCGTGGAATTCGTCACCAGGTATGTGGGATTTCACTAGTGGGTTCCTTTCATCAATTAGGTCCCTAGATTTCAGTCAAAATCTTGATTCCCGTATTATTATTTAGAACTAGGGTTTCTTGAATGTTAGAAATTGTTGGGTTTTAGTTCTTAGAATGATCCAAGTCAGATTGTGATGAGTTTAGTATCGTTTTGGGTAGATTTTTTCAAAAATTTAGAACCCTAGCTATGTAGTTCTTTTACTTCATGAACTACACATGCTAGGTCAATTATATTAGATATATATACATGCCTAGGATTTTGAATGTTTCATTATCAGTATATTAATGTTGCATTCTCAGTTCGCATGTCAGTATTTTGAGCTATCCAGTATTACAGAAATTCAATCATAAATTGTTAATTACATAATAAATTGGGAGTATCTTAATACCGAATGGACTAGGGTAAGTCACCCTTAGAGTCCCAAAACTAAGTGCCCCGTAGGTAAGCCCCCTTTGTTGGGTATTATACTTAGTGATCACGCCAGTCATGCCTCTATACTGGCAGGGCATATTAGGTCCTCTTAATGGGGCGTATACATCAGACTCCATATTTAGCTCATGTGGTTTTATGTCGGTTATTAGTAGCTCCCACAGTCCAGTCAGATTCTATTGCATTGACCATGTTATCAGTTGCAGTCACATTTCAGCCTCAGCATGTTATAAACTTGGTTAGTGCATTCAGTTTAGTTCATTTTCAGTATCTTCAGTATATACATCATTTTCATCTTATATCATTACTCAGTATGCTTTGGTTCAGTTATGATTATTGTTCAGCTTTACTCTATCCTGCATGCTTAGTACCTTTCAAGTACTGACGCATACTATGCGTTACATCTTCTCATGATGTACGCATCTCTAGGTTCTCATCTTCCAGATCACACATAGATCGGTTCCCAATCTTTAGTTCAGTAGCATCAGTGGTGAGTCATCATTCTTCGAGGACAAGTAACATGATTATCTTTCTTTGCTTTTAGCTTTAGTTTCAGATTTGCTAGATCTAGCTGGGGCATGTCCTTGTATTTCTAGTCTATATAGGCTTTATTTCAGACATAGTTAGATTCAACTTTAGCATTTGAGTTTGACTTTTTAGTTGTGATTAAACTCTCAGTTTTATATATTCTGATAGTTTATGCGTATTCCCCATCATTGCACTTTATCTTATGATCTAGCTTTCGCTTAGTATTTACTTACTTCAGTTTATTGAGTATGCTTATAATATGCCAGCAGGATTAGCTTGGGGTCATTAGTGATCCTAGATCCCGTGTCCACGTCCTGGGGGTAGCTTTGGGGCGTGACAAGGGGTAGAGACAGAAAAGGGATCTAGCAACACATTCAGAAGGACATCAAACCTCATAGTCACATATGGTGTCACAAAAGACAACGTAGAACCCGGATCAAGTAAAGCATAAACATCAAGTTTGAAGACTTTCAACATACCGCTAACCATATTGAGAGAACCCTCTTGCTCACCACGACTCTGAAGTGCATAAAACCTATTTTGCTTCTGACCACCACTAGGACAAGATGCAGGATTAGGTTGAGCCCTTCGACGATTATCCCCTTCATTCTTAGCAACTGAAAGACAATCTCTTATCTTGTGGTCCATCTTACTACAACCAAAACAAGAATTGGACTCATGCTTCCTTCCACACCTAGCACAATTAGGCAACAAGGACCCATTAACATTTCCTCCTTGAGGCTTAGGGTTAGACACCCTATCTTTGTTGAACTTAAAAGGAGCATTGGAGGAACCTTGATTGGAAAACCTTTGTCGGAACCTAGAACGACCATGTCCATTAGACCTTGCATGAGAGAAATTACCATCACTGGTATTAGCCCTATTTGTCTCCCTAGACTTTTCCTTAAGTTTCTCCTCTTCGATCTATTGAGCATGAACCATGAGACGAGAAATGTCCATGTCATTAACAAGTATGGTGGTACAACATTCTTTAACCACTATTTCAGACACACCAAAACGAACTTGCTCATATTTTCCCTAGGATCGGCAAACATTGTAGGAGCATATCTAGACAACTGTGTGAACTTCAAAGAATATTCTTTCACACTCATGCTTCCTTAACAAAGGTTAATGATTTCAAACACCTTTGCCTCCCTCATCTCAAGGAAAAAAACCTATAAAGGAATGCAACTTTGAACTTCTCCCAATCAAGAAGACTCACATCTTTCGGTCTCCCTTCTTTCCATTGGTTGAACCAAATTTGAGCAACACCCTTAAGTTGATAAGCCACCAACTTCGCTTTTTCTACCATCGTCACTCCCATAATTATCGATACATTGTAAACCTCATCAATGAACTCTTGAGGATGTTACTCAACCTTAGAACCATGAAACTTCGTAGGATTTATTCTAGTGAAGTCCCTCACTCTAGATGCCGCCGTACCCACATTTGGGCTAACGGGAACCACAACCTCCCTACTGTCTTGGGGTGTCACAGCTTGATCCAATGCTTGAAATGCATCCCTAAACACCACATTAGTCACTTACTTGGCCAAAGGGTCAACCAAAGCTTGAGGAGGAGCTTCTTGATTTGCATTCTCTCCCGCATTCATTCTAGCATAAGCTCTTCGAGTAGCCATTTCATGTAGAGCATCAGATAAGGATTAAGAGAGAGTTTAAACTTTATCGCACGATTTTAGAGTAATGAAAGAAGTGGAGTATCTTAATCATCTTGTAGCCTCTCATTCATAAATGTGGTGTGCTTCACACTCATGAATAAGACTCTACTAGATGTGGCTTATGAGATATCCTAGGACCATTATAAACCTTGTGCTCTTATTACCAAGTTTGTCAAAACCCAGCGGTACACCCTAGATGTAACATGGCATATAGGACTCCAAAAGGCCCCATACAAGCCACTTGGGATTCATAACATAAGAAATAGAAGCAAAAGAGATAAAGACAACATTTCAAGTCCTAAATGTTTTATAAAAGAAAAGAGGAAGTCTAAACACTTGTCTCATTAGCCATCTAGTACATAAGAATGAAATTGGGCCTAGCCCATACATCATGTCCAAAGTAAAAAAGAAAATAGAAGACAATGAAAGTCCATCCTCGAAGTATGAGGACTCACTAAAGCTTGGAAATCTCGCTAATCAACCTTTGGCCACGAAACTGAGAACTCTAACAGTTGGACCCTACATATGGGGAAATGTAGGCAAGAGTATGAGTTAGTACAAAACAATTTTCCAAGTATGATAGCCATGCATAAAATATTTAAAACATGCTAAAATTGGACATTTTAATGAGTAAGCAATGATCAAGCTAAAACATGCATCTTTGAGAGTTTAGAAACCATAAGTCATAAAAACCATGATCAATGCAAGTGAACATCATCTTAAAATATACATATGATACTTCCTTGAAGTAACCCTTGTTCATCATAACTTTTATTAATTTTGGGAAGAAGCCTTAACCGACATATAAGACCATGCGAGATATCAACATGGAATCCGATGTCTACCCCACACCGAAAAGGGCTGTCCCACTTGCCAAGAAAAGGACCATGAACTTCTAGCTATTATGGATGTACTAGCTAATGTCTCTCTAGACTGTCTTATGAGGGCACATAGGTACGGGAATTGGGCAATCGCTACTTGTCCACTCAGTGCTAAGCTTAACCTCCACAGAATAGTTCTTAATCCTATTAATCATAGCTCATAATGGAACATGGGTAATAGCCTGTTGTCCTTAAAGGGACATGGATAATCACCTCTTGTCCTTACATTACATGGCGTAGGTAATCGCCTCTTGTCACTCAATGGAGAGCATGGCTAGTTCCCTCTTGCCTCAACATTTACATAATTCCTTAATCATTGGTTCATTTTATGTGAGAATAGCCTTTCAACCTTAGGAACCTTTATTATGTGACAATACCTTTCACAATTATTTTTAGCTGTGTATATAAGAAATCCTTTCAACAACAACAACATCATCAGTGATACTTCACTCTCAAAGCATTCCTTAAAACATATACATAATTTTCATAAGAACAAGCTAACTTTCATAATTCACCTTTCCTGGTTCCAAACCCATTTTCATACATCAACATCTAGAAATCATGGGTTAGATATGGGTTCATAGAAATTCATCCTAAAATCATATAAGTCTATCAATTCATGCTTGATTTCATAAAAATATCCTTTCATAATCCAAACCCACATTATATCATAATAATTGGAAAACATGGAATTTACATGGGTTCATGTGGGATCATCATAAAAATCATAGTATTTGATCAATTTATGCACGAGAGATCATAATTCAATCATTTAAATAAACATCGAAAAGAACCCATGGCAATTGAAGAAAACCCTAACTCAATGGGGAATTTTAACTTGGAAAATAGGAGAATTAGGGAACTCCATGAATGGAAGAAATCCATGGATGAAAACTATCATACCTCAATTCCAAAAGCTTGCCTTCCATGGTGGAAATAGAGGCTTGTCTTGAAATTCTAGATTGAACCCTTCTTTTTCTTCAAGTTTCTAGAGAGAGAAATATTTGGGAGAGGAAGAACTTGGTCTTCTTTTGTATTTTTAGAAAAATGACTTGAATGAGTTAAATTTAGGGTTAAAATTACTTATACAAAGGTCCTAGGCATGGGTAAAACGACATAGTATCAATATAAAATAATTAGGAAAAGACCCAACTGCCCCTGAACTTACAACTAACTAAATCATCACACGCCACCCCTCACGAGCCGTCAAGGATCACCCAGGCCATATTGGCAGCCGTTGTCCTTGACCGGTGGCTTGGAAAATACCCCAAGGACCCCCTTCCTTCACGACCCACTCCACGAGCCGTCAAGTTGCTCATGTAGAGGGTCACCCTTAAGGCAGCTACTACCTCCCCTTTCACAAGCTTTACCACGTGCCGTGGTGCTCACCACGAGCAGTCTAGGTGCTTGAGGGAGGGGAGCCTTCTTTGGCTAGGCACAATTAGCTTTCACGATCCACACCATGCCTCGTGGTGCATTTCATGGCCCGTCTAGGCCTTCATGAAGGGTACACAGGCTCAGTCTTTGGCTTGTGACCTCTCACTTGGTCCCTTGTGTAGCCTACTAGATTCTGTGGTGTTACATATACTATCTCATATGCATGATTTTCATGAGTAAAGTAAATTCGAAGTCTTAAAGTTATATCTTAGATAGAGATTTAGGAAAACATGAATTGCTTCAAGAGCATTATTTTCAAAATGAAAAGCATTGTTAATTAAAGAAAAAATATCTTAGTTTTGAGAAAATAAAATCAGTTTTTCATAAAGCATAGTCTTTGAAATCAAGTTTAGTACAGGTATAAAGAAGCATTTTTACTATTAACTCAACAGAAAAACTATCAGTTTTCCCCTAAAGTGTGACCTTTTCCCTAAATGAGACATCATAAACTTATTGAGCATTATTACATTAGTTTGGGAGTAGTATTCAACACTGAATCGGGTAAGGATTCAGATCATCCAAACCAAATAACTGTGCCACCCGTAGGATATGATTTTGTCGTTGATTGAGGCAACTCCTTATTAAGCCTTTGGTATGGGCTCAGATACTGGATCCATTAGTTAGTTCATCCTATACTCTGACAAGTTATAAGATGACTCTAGATGTGTTTAATTGAATGTTCAAGTGTAGTTACTATTCAATGTGATGATGGTTGTGTTGTATGTTGATGGCCGAGAACGGATACCACACCGATACATATATCTTTATTGGATAGGGTACCATGCTAGTACATGTATATATATTGGATCGAATACCACATTGGTACATATATATTATTGAATCAGGTACCACACTGTTACATATATTTATTTAGATCAAATATCATGCTAGTACATAATATTATTAATCGTAAACCATGCTGGTACACTAACAATAAGAATGGTTACCGCGTCAGTACACTAACAATTTATGTATGGGTTCTATGAGAGAACCAGGTTTATTGTCGTGTTACTGAAACGACGTGATGAAGTAGGTGTGACTGTTTATGAGTGATAAGTTGTGGTGAAGATTGGAAGTTCGGGTTGTGTTATAAGTGTGTTTGTAAATGTACATTTCTGTATTTGCTAGATTGTGCTACCTGTTTATATATATCATATAGCTAGGGCATGATTAAGGCAAGGTGTTTGCATGAGAGCTCGGGTGGGGGTGGGGAGGGGATTCTCTATGTGATAGACATGGGTTAGGCTATGATTTGATATGAGGATGTAAGTGACTTTGATGGTAGAGTCGGCAGCAAAAGAAGGAGGGTGACTTAAAGTGAAATGTGTGGGTCTTAATGACATTTTTAAGTTATTATTCTTGATTATGTGCATGATATTATGTGGTGGATTCGGTTCGACCAATGATGCCTACCAGTACGTGTTGTTTATATTGAGACTATGCTTGTTATTGCACCTGGCGATGGTTGAAAGATTAAATAATGTTTCTTAGGTAAAGGCGATGATGATCTCCGACCGCTTCAACTTCTCTTTTCTTATGGTAAGAGTTGTGCCTTATTTTCTTTTATACGTTGTACTCTCTTATTAGCTCTTGTACCTATTTACAATAGTTCATATGGAGGGTTTTCGGTTAATTGTAAAAAGATGATTCCTACATCCGAATTTTATGTTTCTTTCAAACATATTAAAGAGGTTCCTTATGTTTTATTAAGTTTTGCATTGGTTTTTCTAAATCTCCTATGAAGGTGTTAGATTAGGTTTTTGTACGACCCAGTGGGTTGAGTCGTGATAGAGAGATTGAGGATAGAGAATGTGTCAATTAGTATTGAAGATGTGAATTAACACATATATTATACACAATTGCTCTATTCTAGCTAATTTTGAGGTTGTGCTGTATCTCATTCAAATATGGTACAAAAAATTTAAATAGTGGAATTGTAAGTAATTATTTGAAAGTATAAGTAAGATTAATATATGTGGTATGAATGTATGTCTAATTATGTAGTACTTTTTACATATTTATTGGACAAATCTTAAAAACTTTAATCAATGTACTCCCTCTCATCTATTTGAAAAGAAATGATCTAGTTTTACTTGATACAAAGTATAAGAAAATCAAAAAGAAATATACCACCTTGAAAAATAAATGTATGTCAAATATACCAAAATGCTCTTTAATCTTTTGACCTAAAATATACCACGTGGATAATCTCTCTCTCTCTTTATATATATATATATAAGAGAATCTTAGGCGTGCCTACATGGCGCCATCACAAACCAGAATTCACTTTTAATATATTTATTTCTAAAACTGTTCTTCCCCTTTCATGAAAAGCTGTGACATTTATGAAAAGTTGTGACTTTATGAAAAATTGTGACTTTTATGAAAAATTGTGACTTTAATGAAAAGTTGTGACTTTAACGAAGAGATTAGACTTTTATGAAAAATTGTGTCTTTAATGAAAGGTTGTGTCCTTTCTGAAGAATTGCTACTTTTCCAAATAGTTGTAACCTTTCCGATAAGGCACAATAAATATTTGTTCACACTACCATTTGTTGTGTATAAATAGAGGGATTTCCTCTCATTTAAAAACAATGAAAATTCTGAACCGTTTCTTTTTCTTCTTCTTCTTCTTCACAATTAAATATTTATGTACTTTACTCATGTTGAGTGGCTCAGTGACACCATTTCTTATTTTACAAATCCTGGTATGTATTTTTACATTCATTAATTTATGCTTATATTATTAAGGATGAATGATGATGTAATAATTTTCATTTTCTTTTACATTATTAATATTTTATGTAAGATAATATATATATATATATGTGTGTGTGTATATATATGTGTGTATATATATGTATGTAAAGGTACATATAGGAGAATGTTAGACTTTCTGATGTGGCATTCCTCTAAGGGCTAGAAACCTATTTATTTTTTTTTGTGGTTTTTTTGGCCATTTTAAAAATTTTTAAATATAAAAAAATCAAGTATATAATAACGATAGTCACATTTAATTTTTTCTTCATTAATAACCATATTTAATTTATTTTATCATTATTGTTATTATTCTCTTTTTCTTAATATTTCTCAACTTCTTCTTTTAATATTTTAATTTCTTCCCTAAATCTAACCATTAATGATATTTATATCATTTCCTTAAATCATTGTTTTCCCCATCCGTGTTCCTTTTTACTACTTTTTATAATTTAGTTATTTCAAGAAACTTGCATTTCTATATAATACTAGTAAGGATGCCCAGGCCCAACATGAACGAAGTGTTATTATAGATTTTTAAAAGTTGATACAATATGTTAAAATAGAGAATGCGCAGCATGGTGTGCAAAGTGTCATGTCTTTGCTAATAAAAAGACATAAAAAGACTGTTAGATTCATAGAAAGTACAACTTCCATTTTTTGTGTAAAATTCTCAAATTGATCAGTAAATGGGTTTGAGTGCATTTCTTCACTAATACTTGAAATACAATGATTTCTATGTACTAAAATTCCGCTGAGCATAATCGTATAAGTTTAGTAATATTTCTCTTATTTTTGGCATTACCTGCACACATCATTTAATCATAACAGACGGGAAACAAAAAGCAAGAAGGACTGATGCAAGTGCAGATTTATGTTTATATTAACCATCAGTCAAAATCTCTATAAAGTTGAGAGCGTGTACATTTTCTACCTCAGAGAATTTGTTTGATTCTCCCTACTTCAAACTCTGATCAATGTTACGGGAGAATATTAATTGTCCACTCCTTTTGGAAAAATTGCAATTAAACATAAGCTTATCTGAATAACGAAACCCCAACCATCTTGTAAATTAAAGGGTTGCACATGTCATCTTGATCTACCAAAAAGTGAGACCCTACCATGGGTCAATATATTCCTGATAAATTGGACGATAATAAATTATATTTGTGAAATAATAATTAGTCGATAGAATCCATGTCTCGACCTAGAGATTGATGATACCCCTTTATGATTGCTTATAAGTTTTCATGTGAAAACCCTGCAGGTGGATTTTATAGATACATGTATATATCCATAACATTAAATAAATTAAGCATATTAATAAAGGATTAAACTAATCAATGATAAATTATCAGAGATTTAATTTAATTGATTGGTATCGGTATGTTAAACATGGGGAGTTAAATAAGATTTAATGTTTGATTTTGAAATTAAACCAAGGAGTGCAATTACGGAGTTTTGGTCGAATAGTCTGAAATTTATTATGGTAGGATTAATTCACTCATTTTCGAATTGATACCATAATTGGAAGCCTTTACTATTAAATCGGTGGTCCCTACTATACTAGATTATATATATATATATATATATATTGAGAAAATAAAATAGAGGATTCTAGAAGCAATTAAAACTATTTTTTTACTGTGCTTCTTTACGCGTTTCAAAATTTGAAACGTGCAGAATCTTTTTGTTAAGAGATAGACTCCCTCACGTTTCCAACTATCAGTTGGAGAAACATGGATAAAAGGAGCAGCCTCTCACAAATTATTTTCATACGTTTTACACATCACAAAATATAATGTGCCCATTGAGGCAGAATCTGGTTTTAGTAGAAGGCCTTAGACCTGGAGACTACTGTTCTTGACGATCTTTGTGAAATCTTCAACTGGTTAGTGAATCCTATTCACAATTTTTATATATCCTCTAGATTAATTGGAGGTTCTGTGATCCTGTGTATGCTTCCGCTGTCAAATCTTCTATCAATAACTAGCACTTGTAAATCTCAATATGTATAGGAATCAACCATCAGCTAGAGACATAAAAATAAAATGAGGGTTATTCTAAAGTAAAGGCATATAAAAACTAGGCATAATACATAAATGTGCCCTTTAACTTGGCCTCATTTTACGTTTATGTCCTCCAACTTTGGATATGCACGAGTAGACACTTAAACTTGTATAAAGTAGAACAAGTAAACACACGAGTCCTACATGGCACAATACACATAGGACACCACGTAGGACAAAAAATGACATGTAGGACATGTGTGTCTATTTGTTCAACTTTATACAAGTTTAAGTGTCTACTTGTGCACACTCAAAGTTGAAGGGTATAAATGTGATTTGAAGCCAAGTTAAAGGGCATATTTATGTATTATGCCTAAAAACTATTGACCGATTAAGTAAAGCAAACAACTAATGTAAAGGCAAATTGCTTACTTATGAGAAAAGTATGCAGAATGAACTTATATATTAAGTCAGTAAAAAGCTTCTGTTTATACATGAATAAAAAAATGTAGAATCTTCACAATATGATACAAAATAAAAATTAAAAGGTATTGCAGCAGTCCAAAACAAAGAGAAATGTAATTACCTGTCTATAGTTGGAAAATTGATTAGCTTGGTCTTAAAATTTAATACATATGGAAATTAAAACAAAACAATGGTAACAGATTCAACACTCATTTGAGAAAGGAAATGAGCTTAATGAACTAATGGAAGATAGAAATGAAGCTAGCGTTTTGGCCATAGATTTTCAAATATTCTTGGCAAATATTATCTCGGTTAAAATTTGGATGAAATTTCATCATGTGTTTGGCCGTAGTATTTGGGAAACATATTTAAATTTTTTAGAAAAATATAATTTATACCCATAAGTTTTAAAAACTATCAAAACTAACCATAAGTTTGTATTACAAGTCAATTGAATCTTCGTTGCGACAAATAGCAAGTAGTGTCCATGACACTAGAGCAATGTGGTAGTTTGGACTGAGTGCAACAAGAATAATTCCATACATCGTGTAGTAGACAAAGCACATGACTTTGTTCCCCTGAGTCGATTGTTCATCATTTTCATCAACAACCATATCATCACTTTCATAGTTACTGAATATTTCATCACTACTTTGGTGTTCACGTAAAAAAATTATGTAATACAACGCAAACAACTATTATAGAGGGTAGCTACAAAAAAAAACTATTATAGAGAGTGTTTTTGTACAAGATAAAAGTTTGGTGTAACATTTCAATATTTAAAAGATCCCAAATAATGAGATTTGGCCTAAATACTAGAAAAAACTAGTATTTGGGAATTTGAAATATTTGCCAAATAATGACAAATTGTATAGACAAACATTATTTGCCAATTTTTTTCCCAAATATTACTTGGGAAATCTATGGCCAAACGGGTCCGAAGTTTGGGATTAGGTGACTGCCGAACCTGAACATCGGGACTGGAAAAGTAATGAAAGATTTCCTTGCTAAATATAACCAAAATTTCACAATCGCTTAACTTTTCCAATCCATCTCACTCGGATAATGATCACTGAAGAACTTTCAGAAGGCGAACATAAAGAGATGGTCAGACGGCAGAATCAGCGTTGTTCTTATAAGAGTTTACTCGCAAAATTCATTCTGATTGTGATTATAACACAAATGCTTGTTCGACTGAGTACGACTTCAAGTTCACTTACACAATGAGGATAAGGATCCCTTTTCTTCCTTCTCGTACAGATAAAAGTAAGAAGGTGTTAGTCGGAAGATATCGGCAAAGATAGACGTTATGCTATTGATACTTGCATGTGCGCATTATGAAGAGGCAGAAAGTTTACCCTAATCATGAGAAGAATGTTTAAGCTTGATATGGAAACAACAAACAGTGGCCTGAAGCTCTTATCATTCAAAAAATGCCTGGAAACAGACCAAGAAAATCCGAACCTGCTCAAGTTCTTGGCATAAGGCAACTGCTTGAGTACATTTGAAATAAGTTAGTAGTGTAGACATGAGGTGTTGCAATGGAGAAGAGATCATCAACAACACACCCAATGTTATCCAATAAATGGAGTTTGGAGAGGGTAGAGTGTACGCAAACCCTACCCCTACCTCGTAGAGATAGATAGGTTGTCTCCGATACACCCTCGGCTTAAATAAAGCATAAATAGCAATGTGTTGCAAGATAATCAAATTGCTCTGGATCATTATTGAGCATATATGTAAAAATATTATTATACATGTTAATCTGCTAGCAATAGAAAATTCTTTATCATGGATTGACATGCACAATGGACAGAGTACATAATTCTTCCCTCATTAGCAAAAGAAAGAACAGCTCGAATACATTTTTGTGGATTGATATTCGCTATCAATGCACTAATTTCATTTTCCCCTCACTCGGACGAGAGATTAAGAACTTCATCAAGAACTTGGACAACCTATCAAATCGAGTCCTTTCTTCCACTGGTTTCAGCCCATTGATCGAGCTGTGAAATATGTATAGCCTTTGCAGACAATGAGCAGGAAGACTTGATTGTGTCCCATAACCAGATTCCAATAACCTGCAAGCCACATCATCAAGGTTGATAATAAAATATATGTTAAACTTTAATCGCCTGCTCACAAATCTAGGTGCTTTTTAAAACAGAGCTATTATAACACAATCATGTAAGATTTACCTCAATATTTTTCTTTTCTTTTGATACACAGACTTACCAACAATAGTTTTCTCTCCTCTCTTTTTTGTTTACACTGTAGAACTAAGTAATACAATGCTTGCTAAAAGTAAAGTAGAGAATTTGTGAAGATTCATACTCAATGTATATTTGAGTCATTGGATTTCTTCGTATTTTTATAGAGAGTACTCAAGACTTGAATCTTCCTTTTGTGAAGAGATAGCAACCCAAGAGAATTGATCCTTGAACAGAGGTAATTGAGAATCCTTCTTTCCAAGAATAAAGCAAAGGCCAATATTCAGCTTCCTTGTCGCATTCTTCAGCTTTCCTCAGAGTGACATGGATCTTTTGTAACACCTCGGAAATTCTATGACTTAAGTTAGAGCCTCACCTTATGAATAATGACTTAAAATATAGTCAAAATGATGTTTATAAACCTAAACTAATGTAATTGACTTGGTTTGGAAGATTAAAAGTCTTAACGTCAAGAAAATGACCACGACGTCTGGAAACTAAAGAAGAATGTGTTCTAGTGTGTCCTTAGGTTTTGGGCCGGTTTGGGAGTGTCGTATGATGGTAAAATCTTGTAAAAAGGTTTAAATTAGGTAAGTTATGTTCATAGGGTCAAAAACGTCCGGGTAGGACCCCCCAAGGACCCCTTAGGGTTCCTTGAGGAGGACCCAAACATAGACCCAAAAGCTGGCAAAACTGCAGCAAACGACGAGACCAAGACTCAAGGCCCGTAGACTGGTCGACGGATCGTAAGTCATGGCCGTGAGCCTATACTTAGTTGTGGGAGACTTGACCCCCCAAAAGGGAGCCTCAGTACCAAACGACGGATGACCAACACGGTCCGTAACTCCACCTACGGTCAGTAGGTGGAAAGTCGTAAGTCCTGGCAGTTGTTAAGTTTTTAGTTTTAGTTTAGGGGTCTTAGTTTTAGTTAGTTATTTAATGAAGGGTTAAGATGGGTGGTTAGTTAACTAATTACTATTCTAAACCTAACTATAAGACCCTAACCCTAAGACTTTAACTCACACAACTAAACCCACAAGTCAAACTCATTCTTTCTCAAAACCCTCTAAACTAAGAACCCCATTGAAGAAGAAGACCAAGGTTTATCTAGGCCAGCAAGGTTTCGATTTTTCCCCATCAGTTCAGAAGGAATAAACTAAGGTATGTTTGCTTATCACTCTTGGGATTCCTTTCCCCAAGAGGTCCCTTCAAGATGAATTTCAAAATCTCCAAATTCTAGGTTTTCAATCCAAAAACGTGGGTCTTCTTTCTAAAGTGAAATTGATGTTATAAACTGAATTTGATTGATGTTATATGAACAATTATGAATGAATTTATGTTGTATTTGTGGTTTCTTGAAGAATTCCCCATGAGACCCATGTTTCTCCTTCTTTCCTAATTCTAACCCTAGTTTGTGTTGAATATTCATTGAAGGCTATGAATTGAAGGTGATGTTATATAATTCATGTTTGCATGATGATTCTACCCTAGGTTATGTATAATTTCTATGGAATTAGGGTTGAGTCTTTGAATAAAGCCTTGAAGGCTATGAATGGAATATGTCAATTGATTATATTGATGTTGATGATGTTATTACTTCACGAATTACCTTGTATTATGTATTGGTTATGAAATGATTGGTGATTGAAGTATGAATGTCCTAGGAAGGGCAAGAAGGTATGAAGGTTGGTTCTTCTTTGAACTCAAGTATGGAAGGTGAATTACTTAGATTGTAATGATGCTATACCTAATGTATTGTTGTGACGTTGATGACCTAGTTTCCTCATCCTTAACCCTCTATAGTTGAATTAGCTACGAAATATGTATGTATGTTATGGTATGATTGCTATATGATTAACAGGTAGTTCTCATGATTATAGTGTAATGTGAAATGAAATGGTTACTCACTTACTAAGTGTTTCTAAAGTGAAAGGATTGTTACTCACTTATGAACACATATGAGCTATTTTGGTAAGATGTTTTCATAAAAGTCTAGTAAAGGGTAATATGAACTTATGTGATGACTAAAGATGATTACAAAAGGGAATTAGATGCTTAGCACTGAAAGGGCATGTAAATGAGATGGTGGTCTCACATTCAGTAAGTCCGGCTACCCACTTGGGTTTCCTCACGTTTAGCAAGTCCGGATTACCCACGGTATGTGTTGTCTCATGAGATGGAAATCCCCACGGTTAGTAAGTTAGGATTTCTAGGAGCAATCTCCTTGACTCTTAACTATGTGGCCACATAGGACTTTAGCTTAGTGGATCCACCTAGATAGCTATGTACGAATGGTTACACCTTAGAAAAGTGTTAACCCTCTTTTTTCGGTGTGGGAGTAGAACACCGAATTCCATGTAGCTCTAATTGTCTATGTCGATTATGGCAATATCTCCCTAATGTAAAAGTATATGAAGGTATGAAAGGTGTGAACTATTACTAGGACTTTCTTAAGGGTTTCTACATAGTGTAAGGATGGTATGGGACTTCTCTTGCACATTGCACTTGTGGGATCCTAAGAGATGGTTGTAGTAGTGTTATCTTATAATTATGATGATTATGACTTATGTATGTTGAAGCTATGTTATGTATGATCATTATGAATATGGTAAGTTATGATGAAATATGACCTTATGAATGTATGCATGAAGTAGGTTACTTAATGTGATACTTGGCTTTGAGTAAGGTTATGGGTTCATATTCTTTGCATTGCACTAGTATTGCTTGGGTTGTCTACAGGTTGAGATGATATCATATTGGGTGGTACCATGATGCTTACTTTGTGTGCATATTGGATTTACTTGGTAAAAAGCATGTTTTGGCTAAATGTCCTTTTATGCATGTTTCAAATGGTTTTTATGCATAGTAGCCATACTTAGTACGTGTGTTGTACTAACCCCTATTTTTCCCTTTTCCCCACACATTTAGGTTCGGGCTGTTGAAGATTCAAGCTTACTTTTCAAGGCACTTGGAGGTTCTTCCCTAAGTTGGTGAGTTCTCAAGTCCGAGGACGAGACCATATGATCTAGCTTCTATGTTTAGTCCTTTGATTATGTTGAAAGACATTGTTGTACTTTCCTATTCTAGGCTTCTAATTGATGTAATGGCTAAGTCCCATTTTCGATACTTTTATGTCTAGATGGTACATTGTGATGAAGTTAGATTCTATTTTCCATATATGAAGTGAAGTTGAACCCATAGGCAACATGACTCCATTTGGGTCATTGTGGATAGATTGACTAAATCAGCCCATTTTCTTCCCGTCAAGGTTTCTTATTCGGCGGAAGATTATGCTAAGTTGTACATTAAGGAGATTGTGAAGTTGCATGGGGCCCCATTGTCGATTATTTCGGATAGAGGTGCCCAATTTACTTCCCATTTTTGGAGGTCTTTCCAAAGTGGGCTTGGTACTCAAGTGAATCTTAGTACTGCATTTCACCCTCAAACGGATGGTCAAGCGGAACGCACCATCCAAACCCTAGAAGACATGTTGAGCATGTGTCATTAACTTCAATGGTAATTGGGATGACCACCTACCTTTGATAGAATTTTCCTACAACAATAATTACCACTCAAGTATTGCTATGGCACCCTTTGAAGCACTTTATGGTAGAAGGTGTCGATCTCCGGTTGGGTGGTTTGAAGTGGGTGAATTTGCTCTTCTTGGTCCCGAGGTAGTCTATGAGGCCACAGAGAAAGTTCGACTTATAAGAGATAGGTTGAAAATGGCTCATAGTTGGCAAAAATCTTTTGCCGATAATAGAAAGAGAGATCTTGAATTTGAAGTAGGTGATTGAGTCTACTTGAAGATCTCACCCATGAAAGGGGTGATGAGGTTCGGTAAGAAGGGGAAACTTAGCCCCCGATATGTTGGGCCTTATGAGATCTTGAAGCGTGTCGGAAAGGTCGCTTATGAGTTGAAATTGCCCAATGAATTGGCCCTGATTCACCCGGTGTTCCATATTTCTATGTTAAAAAAGTGTATAGGTGAACCGGTGTCCATTCTCCCTCTGGAAGGTTTAGGGCTGAATGAGAACCTTTCTTATGAAGAGGTTCCGGTCGAAATCTTAGATCGTCAAGTTAAGAAGTTGAGGAATAAAGAGGTTGCCTCCGTAAAAGTCCTATGGAGAAACCACCTAGTTGAGGGTGCAACAGGGGAGGCCGAGGCCGACATGAAGTCCCGCTATCCTCATCTTTTTCCTCCTACCCCTAGCCACAGTTGAGGTTAGTAGTTTCTCTTAATTTGGTATAAATTGAAAATCATGTGTGTTGACGATTATGGCATGATTTCTTGTATGTGCATATTTTGTTTTTGTGAAAAATTCATGCTTAAGTTGTATTTTTGATTTTTCATGAATTTTGTTTCTCATGGTTGAAATTGCATCCATAGATGTTGTGTGATGTTGTCTTCATGAGAGTTAAAATGAGCATGCTCGATGTTGTCTTGTTAAAGAAATGTCTTGTTGATTGCTTAATATATATGTTGAGGCTCATTGAATATGGAGAAGGTAGTTCCTCCTATACTTATGTGAAGTAATGAGTTTTGAGCATAGTGATGTTGTGGATTTAATTCCTATATAATATGATGACATGATGTTGTTGATGTGACTGGTTGTTGTGCTGCTAGTTTGAGTCATTGTCTCCCTAGAAAGAAGTCCAAGTGACATTCGGGGACGAATGTTCCTAAGGGGGGGATATTGTAACACCCCGGAAATTCTATGACTTAAGTTAGAGCCTCACCTTATGAATAATGACTTAAAATAAAGTCAAAATGATGTTTATAAACCTAAACTAATGTAATTGACTTGGTTTGGAAGAGTAAAAGTCTTAACGTCAAGAAAACGACCACGACGTCCGGAAACTAGAGAAGAATGTGTTCTAGTGTGTCCTTAGGTTTTGGGCAGGTTTGGGAGTGTCGTATGATGGTAAAATCTTGTAAAAAGGTTTAAATTAGGTAAGTTATGTTCATAGGGTCAAAAACGTCCGGGTAGGACCCACCAAGGACCCCTTAGGGGTCCTTGAGGAGGACCCAAACATGGACCCAAAAGTTGGCAAAACTGCAGCAAACGACGAGACCAAGACTCACGGCCCGTAGACTGGTCAACGGACCGTAAGTCATGGCCGTGAGCCTATACTTAGTCGTGGGAGACTTGACCCCCCAAAAGGGAGCCTCAGTACCAAACGACAGATGACCATCACGATCTGTAACTCCACCTACGGTTCGTAGGTGGAGGGTCGTAAGTCCTGGCAGTTGTTAAGTTTTTAGTTTTAGTTTAGGGGTCTTAGTTTTAGTTAGTTATTTAATTAAGGGTTAAGATGGGTGGTTAGTTAACTAATTACCATTCTAAACCTATCTATAAGACCCTAACCCTAAGACTTTAACTTACACAACTAAACCCACAAGTCAAACTCATTCTTTCTCAAAACCCTCTCAACTAAGAACCCCATTGAAGAAGAAGACCAAGGTACATCTAGGGCAGCAAGGTTTCGATTTTTCCCCATCAGTTCTGAAGGAATAAACTAAGGTATGGTTGTTTATCACTCTTGGGATTCCTTTCCCCAAGAGGTCCCTTCAAGATGAATTTCAAAATCTCCAATTTCTAGGTTTTCAATCCAAAAACGTGGGTCTTCTTTCTAAAGTGAAATTGATGTTATCAACTGAATTTGATTGATGTTATATGAACAATTATGAATGAATATGTGTTGTATTTGTGGTTTCTTGAAGAATTCCCCATGAGACCCATGTTTCTCCTTCTTTCCTAATTCTAACCCTAGTTTGTGTTGGATATTCATTGAAGGCTATGAATTGAAGGTGATGTTATATAATTCATGTTTGTATGATGATTCTACCCTAGGTTATGTATAATTTCTATGGAATTAGGGTTGAGTCTTTGAATAAAGCCTTGAAGGCTATGAATGGAATATGTCAATTGATTATATTAATGTTGATGATGTTATTACTTCATGAATTACCTTGTATTATGTATTGGTTATGAACTGATTGGTGATTGAAGTATGAATGTCCTAGGAAGGGCAAAAAGGTATGAAAGTTGGTTCTTCTTTGAACTCAAGTATGGAGGGTGAATTACTTAGATTGTAATGATGCTATACCTAATGTGTTGTTGTGGTATTGATGACCTAGTTTCCTCATCCTTAACCCTCTACACTTGAATTAGCTACGAAATATGTATGTATGTTATGGTATGATTGCTATATGATTGAAAGGTAGTTCTCATGATTATAGTGTAATGTGAAGTGAAAGGGTTACTCACTTACTAAGTGTTTCTAAAGTGAAAGGATTGTTACTCACTTATGAACACATATGAGCTATTATGGTAAGATGTTTTCATAAAAGTCTAGTAAAGGGTAATGTGAACTTATGTGATGACTAAAGATTATTACAAAAGGGAATTAGATGCTTAGCACCGAAAGGGCATGTAAATGAGATGGTGGTCTCACGTTCAGTAAGTTCGGCTACTTACATGGGTTTCCTCACGTTTAGCAAGTCCGGATTACCCACGGTATGTGTTGTCTCATGAGATGGAAATCCCCACATTTAGTAAGTTAGGATTTCTAGGAGCAATCTCCTTGACCTTCAACTATGTGCCCACATAGGACTTTAGCTTAGTGGATCCACCTAGATAGCTATATACGAATGGTTACACCTTAGGCAAGTGTTAACCCTCTCTTTTCGGTGTGGGAGTAGAACACCGGATTCCATGTAGCTCTCATGGTCTATGTCGGTTATGGCAATATCTCCCTAATGTAAAAGTAAATGAAGGCATGAAAGGTGTGAACTATTATTAGGACTTTCTTGAGGGTTTCTACATAGTGTAAGGGAGGGTATGGGACTTCTCTTGCACATTACACTTGTGGGATCCTAAGAGATGGTTGTAGTAGTGTTCTCTTATGATTATGATGATTATGACTTATGTATGTTGAAGCTATGTTATGTACGATCATTATGAATATTGTAAGTTATGATGAAATATGACCTTATGAATGTATGCATGAAGTAGGTTACTTAATGTGATACTTGGCTTTGAGTAGGGTTATGGGATTTTATTCTTTGCATTGCACTAGTATTGCTTGGGTTGTCTACATGTTGAGATGATATCATGTTGGGTGGTACCATGATGCTTACTTTGTGTGCATATTGGATTTACTTGGTAAAAAGCATGTTTTGGCTAAATGTCCTTTTATGCAAGTTTCGAATGGTGTTTATGCATAGTAGCCATACTTAGTACGTGTGTTGTACTAACCCATATTTTTTCCTTTTCCCCACACATTTAGGTTCGGGCCGTTGAAGAATCAAGTTTACTTTTCAAGGCACTTGGAGTTGCTTCCCCAAGTTGGTGAGTCCTCAAGTCCAAGGACGAGACCATATGATCTAGCTTCTATGTTTAGTCCTTTGATTATGTTGAAAGACATTGTTGTACATTCCTATTCTAGGCTTCTAATTGATGTAAGGGCTAAGTCCCATTTTCGATACTTCTATGTCTAGATGGTACATTGTGACGAAGTTAGATTCTATTTTCCATATATGAAGTGAAGTTGAACTTCCAAAGTAAAAGTTTTAAATTTTTTGTAATTTTATTCTATGATACATGCTATGATGAAGGATAAGGGCTTGTATAAGACCTCTTTGAGGTCGAATACGCCGGTAACGACTAGGGGGTGCTCTCGGGTCGTTACATCTTTGATTTTACCCCTTGATGATTCGATAGTCCTTTCTTCAAATCAAATTGAGTCTAGTTGTGTTTATAGCAGTTACTGATCCATTGATTGATCTTGTCGCCGATTAGGCTCCCTTACATAGCGTCCTGATTTCCACATCTGCATGGGATTTGATTTCATTTATTATGCCCATTTGATCCTCTTTTGGATGAAAGAAAAAAAGTGTTTATTGAAGATTTCAGCAAAGATAGACGTTATGCAATTGATGTTTGTATTGTGCGGGTTATGAAGAGGCAGAAAGGTATCCCTTATGAAGGTGAATTGTTGAAGATGCAACAAAAACTGGAGTTCTATAAATGAGGGAGTTTCGTCGTACAACCAAGGATAGTTCCATCATTTGGTTTCCTTTTGGATTTTCACGTGGTTTAAACAATTACCAAGGAGAAAAACTGGGCACTCCTTTGTCCTTTTTGTTTCTTAATTGGAACTTGAGGACATAGATACTTTAGGAAATCTTTCATGGAAGTAGACACATTAGATTCTTGAACTTCAAGAGCTCATTACCAAATAGAGTTGCCATGTGATGAAACAGAAGAAGATCCTCTTTAGAGGAATATTTTTCACTTAATGATTGAGGAGAGACAGACACAACAAGATAATGTGATGAAATTGGGAACAGAACAGAAGGGCCGAAGTTTAGCTTGGAAAATGCAGTTAAATATGAAATATGAAAGTTTATAGTTGTGAAAGAACATAAACATGATGGGACAAGAAGAGAGAGAAAAAGAGAGGGAGTATCTGAGGACTTTGTTCAACATCAATATTCTTGAAGGGATCGCCAACTACACGTCTCATTGCATGTGCCATTGCCTTCTCTACAGACAGAACTTTAATTATGTGGTCATATATGAGTACTTATTTTTTTGACGAATTTACCTGACCTAATAAAAGAAGAGTGCAGAATGTGCTAGCTCGACAGCATGATCAACGTAAGCATCCTCGCATATATGAATTAGAGGGATTTAGTCAATAGCCGTTCAAAATATAGGTTGCATATGCCTGAACAATTTAGAATTGATCAGAAACATGGTTGTATCAGTCAAGTAATGTAATTTGAATGCAACAGTTCAGTAAACTAGGTATAATCATGTATAAGATTCGTAGTTCTCATAACAAAGGCATACCTTTACTTGTTAATGCAACAAAGTTACTTGAATATGGATTTTCTTAGTTGTTTTACTAATGATTCTGTGAAGGGAATGTGTGGAACATTTGCTGATTCATAGACCAAATTGTAGAAATCTGAATGGTACTATATAGGAAAACTTCTAGGTGACATTTTAAAATAGAACTAAAAAAGAGTAAATCAACTATTTTCTACAAGAGGTTAAGCATACCAATTCTTCGATGTTGTTAGCTTAGTGAACTTTTTTTTGAATAATTTCATCATATACTATGTTATATGTTCAGTGATCATCGTTGCTGTTAAAGGTCAATGCTCGAATTATCAGCTTCATGTCTTTTGAAGTTCTAGCTATCGATAAAGCAGCATAAAGCTGACCATGGGAAAATACAGGCTCGCGCAAATAAATTACAACAAAATCCAAAGTTTGACCTTGAGCTTTATTTATAGTCATAGAAAAATATAATCGTATTATAAATTGTGTTCTTTTGAAAGGAATTGACAAATTTTCATCTTCTGAAGCTTATAAAGGTATTCTTGGAATAAAAACATGTTTGTTTTGAAAGTCACCACTAGCAATTTTTGCACTTATAACATGTGTTTTGAAATTTAAACATGTTAATCATGTACCGTTACACAAACCTTCAGAAGGATTTAAATTTCGTAGTAACATCACTGGGAAATTTTGTTTTAAAGTCAATTTGTAAGGTGGAAAATTAGCAGGATTTAAAGTATGGAGGTAATCTTCAAACAAACTTTGATCATTTGGTTCAACAGTTTCATAGATTGCAATAAATGATCTTGCAGTATTTGGAAATTTAGATATTAGCATATCATTTATGTCATGAACATAATCATTTTTGGTTGTCAAAATCACATGAGAAGCTAAGGAGGAAGAATCATGAAACAATGAGTTTATATTAGGCTATGTTACGTTAAATAACTCTTGTAAGGATTGTTCTTTAGTAGTAAACAGAATCAGTAAAGAATTGGGAATTTCACCTTTATCATCTGAGTTAAGTTTTTCTTTTCTGTCACCAATTCTCATCAAGTACTCTGAAAAAAAAGGATCTGTTCTTGCACGCGTATTCTCCGATAGTTGTAAGTTTTTATGATGGTTCCAGATTTCTAAGTATAATAAACTTTGAGAAATGAAGTCTTCTTTTTTCCCATTTCCAAAAATGGGAAGAATTTGTCTAAAATCACCTCCTTAAACGACCACTTTTCCACCAAAAAGCATTCTCGTATCCATTATATCTTTTAATAGTAAATCAAAAGCTTCCATGGTTTTGCTTGAGCCATTGATGCTTCATTCCAGACAATTAGTTTTGAATCCCGACTCAAACATGCAAGTGAGCTTTGTTTGCTGACATCGCAACTAATATTTTCATCAACATTAATAGGTATCTTAAAGCATGAGTGAGCAGTTCATCCTCCAAGAACAATAGAAGCTCCGACACCAGAACTTGCACTTGCTAATGCTACAAATCTTTTAGATCTTATTGTTGCTAATAAACTTCGGTATAAGAAATTTTGTCAGTTCCTCCTGGACAATCAATAAAAAATTCTCCTGCTTTATTAGAAAATATTCTATCAACAATTACAGTATATGTTTTTTGTTGTTACCAATTTTGTTTTTTCTCCAATAACAAATCCTCTTGAGAAATTGTTCTACTTCTCGCAAAATGAACATCTTTTGCCTCTTTTTCTATTGCAGATGGTTGAATATTCTCTGGAACAAGCTTATATTCATTTATATCATGTCCCATTGAGTGTAGCTCATCATTAATATGGTTGAAAACTCTGTGTTGAATATCTCTCAGTTTAACACTTTTGGAGTTTATAAAATCTTCAGACATAGACTCTTCAAATTGTTCCCATAACTCTTTTGGGTTAGTAGAATTATAGTAAACTAATAATGTAGAGAATAATCATCTTAAACTATATGGTAATTGATAACTTACAACATCAATCATACAGTCAACGAAGCTGCTATCAGAATGTAGTAATCCTTTTTTTTCTGCAGATTCCCTAAATGTAGTACAATATGTTCCATTGACCATACGAAGACCTTCATATGATTTTGGACCCCTCAAATTCATAAGTAATAATCTAAGATAATATCTCTCCTTCTGTTGGATGGCTTGTCACAACACGTCCAATAAAGTACGTTGCTTTTTACGTGTCCACATTTTATATGAAGTTGGCCATACAAAGTATTGAGGAAACTCTTTGTATGATAGATTAAGTTGTTGAGCATCCTCATTTTTTTTGTTCATAACAAAGAATTCAATTAACATTATTTTTCTAATCATTGGATCTCTCATAATTATATTTATACTTTCAGTGCTTTTAAAAGAAACATATGGTTTTCCTTTAAGATGTAACTGAAGATGGTATACACTCGGCATCATCTCGTTGATAGGATAACCAAATAAGCGCCATGTAGCTTTAGGCGGAGAGACCCATCGAGCAGATTGATGTTCTTTTATTTCATCAACCTCTATTTGTTTATCGTTCTCATGCACAATTTTTTTTTTTATCGTGTCCTTTGCAAATATATTAGTAAAGGTACTTCACAACTTTAATGTAGAACATATTTTGACATTCATATGACAATTAAACTTGGCAAGTAAAAATGGATTGTATGGTACGACCCTGGAGTTATCAAGATATTGCCATCTAACTTTTATATGTTCTCCTGTGTGTTGTCTTTTGTAAATGGGATATGAGTTTTTTTCCTTTTAATGTTTGTTCAAAAAAATCTTTAGGATATTTAAATTTACAGTGGCCTTTACTTTTGAGACATGGATTTGTAGGATTCAAATGACCACAAGGACCATGCATCATATGATGTACAACAACTAAATGTAAGTAAGCATATTTGTTAGAATCAGGTAATTCAACACGAATAATTATGTCATATGACTTAGGAGTCAACAATTTATATTTATTACAAAGAATAATCAGGAAAGGTGCATGTGGAAGACCACGTTTCTGGAATTCTATACTATAAATAAATGCAACAACCTTTCCAAAGGCATTTCTTTTTAATAAATTAGGTTTTAGTTCTTCGACTTTCCCTCAAAATATTCTACTAATCAATCAGGTTTGTTTTGAGCCTCATCAATAGGTAACAATTGCTCTTTTATTTCAGGCCATATCAGATTACAAGTCATTGTTAGAAATAAATCAGGTTTTTCCAAATGTTGTACGATAGAGTCAATATCGCTAACGCATATCTATTGGTCCTCCAGTAAATGTGACATGAAGGAATGTTTGTTAACCAATTTTAGTAGCATCTCTTTCACCATGTCTTAAGACATTCAGATGACCTTGGAAAACTTCCATTCGAAATAAGTCTGGATTGAAGAAAAAGAAATTTAGCCTTTGTGTTTCAAAATTTATGAATACATCAATGATATATTGTTGGAAAATGCTTCCAGTGTGTAAGAGTTCATCATTTTCATCATCTCGCATTTGAATTTTGTAACAATAATATTCACGGCAAGAGACACTATTTCTTTTTTCTTTTGTTGTTCGGGCTCGTCAGCTTCCATCCCAAGGAAGTTATCTATTTTACACATGTTTTAACACTGGGTAAGTATTCGCGTTCAGAGTAGACATGACAGTTGGTTGTATTATTTGCCTGTAGTATTTTCTTAATACCACAATGCAACCTATCTTGACCATATGGAAATAACAGTGGATATTGTAAGGGGCCATAGCACCCATAGTAGTAATTGACTAATTGACTTTTATTACTGTGAGGATAAATACGAATATGAGGTTTCAATATAGTATGTACTCCTTCATAAACCTATATTGTTGAAACTTTTCATGTAGTAGGTAGGCTATATACTCATTGATGTAAGCCCGAATAACATTTTAGTGCAATGTAAAATTGTGATAGTTCTGGTACATCAGTGATAGATTTCCGGAAGAATGAGTATGCATTAACTTGCAATATATTCAACAATTTTACTATCATAGTTTCCTGAATTTTAGCGGAAAAAGCAATATTCTATTTGCTACCTCATTTTCATTCTCCTGGAAGTATAGTTGTAAGCTTTTTCCCTTTCCAGTTGTAGGCTAAAAATCATCAATGAATTGGTATATTTTTCCTTGAACTCTAGAGGTATAAATACCATGATATCTCTTAGCCAAATTTTTGTCATAGTTTACCCCAAGCGAAGTAAAAGAGAAAATATTATTGTATGTCCTAACATACGTTTGAAAATTTTGAGACTCTTTGAAAGATTTTAAAAATAAATCTTGTAGTTTTGTAGGCATTTTGTGTGACGTAAACTTAATTGAGCCACTATCGCAACAAAATCTAGGTGATTCATAGTGAAATCTTTTTGCACCACAAAATTTACAATTTGGGAGAACTTTGAGAGGTGTATACTCAGATTGAAATTCATTAACATTTATGTGACGACCTTTGTTGGGCCTACTTCCTAAATATCACAGAAATGGTTAGAGTTGAAAGGAAAATAGTGAATACTATTCTATGTAAGGAAAATAGCGATAAAGACAAACCTCTATTTGATACTGTAACACCTCGGATTCGAGAAGGATCAAATAACAAATTTTTCCAATGTTGTAGGTGCCACCGACAGAGGCCACCGACAGCCCATGGGTGGGACCACAAACCGTGGGTGTGGTCTGTGGTTGGTCACCTCAGCATCTCCCTAAAATGTTCCAGAAAGTCCTGAACCACGATGGGACCTATGGACCGTAGGTGGGATCACGGTCCATGGTCCAGGTCCGTGGTTCAAGGTCCCATTTGCCCGTCTCTGAAGCTAGACGATGGACTAACAAGACGGACCGTCGGTCAGACCACGGTTCGACCACGATCAGACCACGGTCCCTCGGTCAGGGTCTGTAGGTCGGCAGTCGACTTTCAACGTAGGGGTAGTTGGGTCTTTTCCTAATTATTTTATTCCTAAACTACGTCAGTTTGGTCAGTTTTAGCCTAATATTCTATTCAGAATCTACCATTAACGATTAATCACCAAAAATAGAGAAAAAGGAGGAGAGAGAGGCGCCAGTTTTCCCTCAAGAACAAGCAGCAGGGTTTCTTCAGTTCCAGCCCCGAAATTAAAGGATTTCTCCATTGATTTCGTCACAAGGTATGTGGGATTTAACTAGTGGGTTTCTTTGATCCACTAGGTCCTTAGAATTTTGTCAGATTCTTGATTCTCTATATCTTGTTTATATTGTCAGTCTTAAATGTTGCATTATCAAATTTGTATGTTAGAATATTGAGCTATCCAATTTTTCAGTTATGTTGTGTCATATACATTTCCAATTGGGAGTAGGCTTAGCACCGAGTCGGACTAGGGTTCAACGTAATCTTATAGTCGTAGAACTACGTGCCCCCTATAAGAGTATAAGTTCCCTCTGTTGGGCATCAGATTTAGTGATCACGCCAATCATGCCTTTATACCCCTGACAAGGTATATTGGGTCATGTCGATGGGGCTTATACATCAGACTCCACATTTAGCTCACGTGGTTTTATGGCGATTAATAAGAGCTCCCACAGTCAGACTCTCAGTGCATTTGACCAGGTTTTCAGTATATATACTTCATTGTTCAGTTCAATATGTTATTTTCATGATTAGTACTTGGTCATTGCATTCAACTTACTTTTTAGTTATATTTCAGCATTTACATTTTATTCAGAATATATCATTGCTCATTTATGCTTTATTCAACTTATATATTTTATTCAGCTACTTCTATATCATGCATGCTCAGTACATTCCAAATATTGACGCATATTCAACGCTACATCCTTTCATGATGTACACTCATGTACTTAGCATCCAGATCACACTTAGATTGGCTATCGATTTTGTATTCACCAGCATTAGTGGTGAATCCTCATACTTCGAGGACAATAGACATGTTTTTCACATTTAGTCTTTCATTTCAGTTTTCAGTTTTGCTAGGGTTAGCTGGGGCATGTCCCAGCAACTCTAGTCAGTAAAGGCTTTTTCAGACATAGTAGTATATTCAGTTTTAGTTTTGAGTGATTGTTTAGTATCACTAAACTCTTAGTATATTATATATATATATATATATATATATCATATTAGATGGGTATTCCCCACTTTCAGCTATCTATTGATTTAGCTTCCGCATTAGTTCATGTTATTTTAGTATCTTTTCAGTATGCTTATGATATGCCAGCTTCAGGGTTAGCTTGGGGTCAACCGTTATCCTAGGTCCTGTGTTACGTCAAGGGGGCAGCCTTGAGGCGTGGAGAACTTAGTATCAAAGCATTAGGTTCAAGAGTCCTAGGATGTCTAAAAGGCGCACTAAGTAGAGTCTCTTCCATGGGTGTGAAGTGCACCACATTGGAAGGGCCCGAAAGAGGAAGTGATCCCCCGACACTAAAAACCAAAATCCCAGAGAGAAGCTGAGAACACAAAATCCCTAAATGGGATAGCAAATAGTTCCTTAGAAAAAATATAAATAAAGAGATACTAAATATCACTTGTCTTATTTACCCTTTTCTTTGCGGGTGGTTTATGTTTGGTCCTTTCGGGTCGCCTAACTTGGGCTGATGGCGCTTCGTAACGTCTTGTCTAGAGTCTAGCGGCTCTCTAAGGCTTCGATGTACTAGTACCTGCCACCAAAACATCGTGAAGGATTCAGATGAGAGGGAGGCTACGAGGTTTTTTTTAAGAAAAACATCACTTTCCTTGTTATTCTTATCGTGCGTGATTATCAACTCTATTCAATCTTCTTCTAAATCTTGCTCTTGGCATTTCAGAAAATGCCTCATAGAAAAGCTAACACAAGGAATCAGCCAACAACTCCACCAGACCCATTGAAGGAGCAAGTCATGCATGCCAAGTTTAAGGTTGCTTACCAAGTACTTGCTCAGGCCATGCCTACCAAGGTAAATCAGTAGGCTGTGGTCCCAGCTCTGCCACAGACTAACACTACTACATTAAGAATCCAAAACTTTACTCGGATAAACCTTAAAGAGTTTCATGGGTCTAAGTCAGAATAAGATCCAGAAGATTTTCTCGATGACATCAAAAAAGTAACAAACATTATGGGTGTCACTCAAGTCGAGAGTGCAGATTTGGCCGCCTATTAGTTGAACAAAGTGGCCTACAGTTGGTACCACCCGTGGAAGGAATCTTGTGGAGTTAATGCATTTTCAGAAACTCTTTCAGAACCCTTCTCATTCTCTACTCCAGTTGGTGACCTAGTTATAAATAGACGGGTATACAGAAAGTGCCCTGTCACAATCTCTTAGAAAGTCACCTCAGCAAATCTTGTAGAGTTAGAAATGGTAGATTCCGATATCATTTTAGGCATTGATTGGTTACATTCCTGTTATGCCTCAGCCGATTGTAGAACTAGGATCATTTGGTTTCAGTTTCCAAACGAGCCAGTCTTAGAGTTAAAGGGTAGTAGCTCAGTGCTTATGGGTCGATTCATCTCTTACCTTAAGGCCAGAAAAAAATGATTTCCAAAGGATATATCTATCATCTTGTTCGGGTTAAGCATTCAAACTCCAAAACCCCAACTCTTGAGTTAGTCCCAGCAGTAAATTAGTTTCCCGAAGTGTTTCCAGAAGATCTTCCCGGAGTTCCTCTTGAAAAAATCAACTTCAGAATAGATCTCCTCCCAGATACCTAGCCCATTTCGGTTCCTCCTTACATAATTGCTCCAGCTAAGCTAAATGAGTTGAAAGAACAATTGAAAGACTTTCTAGATAATGGTTTCATTAGACTAGTATCTCTCCATGGGGTCCTCCAGTGTTGTTCGTGAAAAAGAAAGATGGTTCTCTTAGAGTGTGCATTGACTATCGTCAATTGAAAAAAGTCACTATGAAGAATAAGTATCCCATCCCCAGGATTGATGACTTGTTCAACCAACTTCAGGGTTCTAGTTTCTTTTCTACAATAGACATTAAATCTGGTTTTCATCAGTTCAAAGTCAGAGATAGTGACATTCCGAAGACAACCTTTGGGACTCGGTATGGTCACTATGAATTTGTAGTTATGTCTTTTGGACTAACAAATGCTCCTGCAGCTTTCATGGACTTCAAACAATATTTGGACTTGTTCGTTATTGTCTTTATCGATGATATCCTTCTTAATTCTCAGAATGAGGAGGAGCATGCGACTCATCTAAGAGTTGTTCTGCAAACTCTCAAAGATCGCTAGTTATTCACTAAGTTCAGGAAATGTGAATTCTGGTTACAGTAGGTCGCTTTCCTTGGTCATGTGGTATCTAGCGAAGGTATTCGAGTGGATTCTCAGACAATTGAGGCAGTTATACACTGGCGCAGACCCACTTCCCCAATAAATATCAGAAGGTTCTTGGGTTTGGCGGGTTATTATAGGAGATTGGTTGAAGGATTTTCATCAATAGCTTCCCCATTGACCAAGTTGAATCAGAAGAAGGTCAAATTTCAGTGGTCTGAACTTAAGTCAAGACTTAATATGTACTATGTGGAAATTAATGCTTAGCATTGGGTGGATATTGTATATGAGATGAAAGCTTTTACACTAGTTGACTCCGGCTTTCCAATGGGATCCTTTTATACTAGTTGAGTCCGGGTTCCCAAAGTATGTCTCATGAGATGGAAGACTTTTACGAAAGTTGAGTCCGGCTTTCCAGTAGCAATCTCCTTATCCCATAAACTATGTGCCCCCATAGGTTATTTAGCTAGTGGATCCACCTAAGTGTCATGACCCAAGAGCACCCCCTATTCGTAACACGACGTACTCGACCCCGAAGGAGTCCTATACAAGCCTCATAGCATTTATTCATCACATAGGTAATCGAAATAGTACGAAATTAAATTTTTTTAATTTAAAAACCATACAATCTAAAGACATTCATAAAGCAGTGGAGTACTAAAGTCTCACATGGCCATCTTAGACAAAACTTTAAACAAGATAGGGTGACGGTCCTTTACAATCGAAGTCTTAACAATAGTCTCAAAACAAGAAAGAACTAGAAACAATAAAAGTCCTTGCCCTCGATCTATGAGGATATACCAAAAGATGTCTTGGAAGAAGTCTAATCCCAAGCTTTACTAGAGAATGGAATCACTTGCCAGAACCTACACTTGTAGTAAAAACATAGAAGAATGGGTTAGCGTACAAAAATGTACGAAGTATGATGACCATATAAAAACATACTTTAAAAAGGTACATTTTTGTTAGAAACCATGCATTATGCCACTTTTTAGAAATATCATGAACAATAGCATACGAGACATCAAATACAAATATAATCATCATACAAGTCATAACATCACATCTGAACAATATCATAAAGTAAGCCATTACCTTGACCTTAGACAATCACCTCACGTAACCCTCATGCTATGCCTTGTGCAATGTATGGATAGCGTCCCATACCACCATCCACACCATGGTACCACATTAAGGTCACCAAAAGTGAACTTACCATTCAACCATTCCATTCCAATAATACACATACACAAGAGACCTAAACTATTAACAAGTTATTTCATCACGTAAGGACCATCACCTAAGACGACCACTAAGTCATACTTGTGCAATGTGCAAGTAGTATCCCATAATACTACTCACACTAAGTAGTCCTTTGAAGTCACCATAGGCAAGACACATTCAAATACAATAAGTCATAACAAGGAGGTAACCCATCATAGCATCCAACTATAGCATGCATCATTACATTAAGCAATTAAGAGTCAACATTCTTCAATAACTTCATTTTAAGGGCTTTCATACAATAGTCATTAAGACTTAGAGAACTCACTATAGCCCTGTTGAAGCCTACTTGTGCCATGTATGGATAACATCCCATACTACTACCCACACTTCATAGAACTCCTGAAGAAACTATAATGCATATCTCACATGATGGGAATAAGCGTTTAACTGACATAGACCATGAGAGATAGATCATGGAATCCGATGTATTGTCCAATATCGTAAGGGTTGGTTTACTTGCCTAGGGTAAACTGGTATTTAACTTAAGTAGATCCACTAGCTATCTTATGTGGGCACAGAGTTAAGGGATGTCGAGCTTGCTCCTAGATACCCCGCCTCAACTCACGTGAGGGAATCCATCTCAAGAGATTACAACTAGAAACCCCACTTCAACTCACGTGAGAGCTTCCATCTCATTCAATATCCTCTCAGTGCTTTGTCTACATTCCCATAGAGTATTTTACCATTCATCACATTAAGGGATAAAAGATTGTTTCTAGACACCCTGCCTCAACAATGTGAGGGCATCCATCTCAACCCACCACTCAATCATTGGATAGCTCATAGATTGCAAAGATGAGAATAGCCTTTCATCCAAGAATCCCATTATCGTTCATTAGTGTAAGATCAAGAATATCTTTTCAATCAACACATCATTAGAATTCATTAGAGTACAATTGAGAAAAGTTTCTCAATAAGTACTTCATCATTAACATTATCATTGAACCTCATTCATTGTTCATTCAAGAGTGTGTGTATGTGAGAATAGCCTTTCACATAATCATCTTCATTCACAAGTGTTTAATAGAGAGGTCACATTCAATCCTAACACAATTAGCTTCTTGACATGATCATTACTCATTCATTTAGAACACACACATGCATCATATCATATTTATATATACAACATCATGGTAATACTTCAATTCCTCACACTATGCCTTCAAGGCCATGATCATAACATACAAAGCAATTACACACCTCCACCTTTCAAGTGGATCAACATCTCTAATACAATTCTATTATAACAAGTAAATATGTCAAACTTGCCTTGTCAAGGCAACGATAAAAAATCCTCAATTCACCAACAATTCACCACAATTAGGTATAGATGATGATACAATTCAATAATCTAAATCAATCTAAACATAAATCCATCATCATTCTTTCATAATCAATATACCTATTTCATAAGGCCAAATTTAGGAATTGTGAGAAATCATGGGTTCATAGAGTAATTTCTTCTTAAATTATCAATCAAACATCAACATAATCATAATTTATCATTTGAAAACATTTGATGCAAGAACCCATGAGATTGAGTGAAACTTAGGGATTTTGTGAAACTTGAAAACCTTGAAAACATCTTTAAAATTGACTCTAGGGTGAAAACTAACCTCAGATGAAGGATCACCACACCTTATACTTTAAGAATCCCACGAAATTGAAGAAGAAACACCTTGAAATCCCCAAACCTAGCTTGAACTTGACCTTGATCTCCAATAGAGTTTCTAAAGAGAACTTTTTAGGAGGGATGGGTTTACATTTGGGGAAATATGAATAATGAATCTAAAAATAGTATATTAATGTTTTAATACTATTAAAATACCTTAATACACTTAAAATAACCGTTCATGCACTTTAAAAGACTTGGTGTGAATTTACCAATTCACCCCTCACTTGGCCGAGCCAAAAAACTAGATTGCAGGTCCAATCCACGAGTCACTATCCACGGACCGTGGATGGATTGACGGGACCGTACTGTCCCTTCGTGGTTTAGTTCAGAGACCCTCTGTTGGGGTATTTACCTACGGAGGCCATCCACGGGGTGTGGATGGACCTATGGGACATGGATAGACCTACGGGGTGTGGACCCCTTCTGTAGGTCACCCCATTTTGGCCAACCTTCTAGTTTCAAGGTGTCTTGGGGGTTAGACTTGGGGTCCTCCTCAAGGACCCTTAGGGTGGTACTTGGGGAGTCGTACCTTGACGTTTGACCCCTAAACCTCTCAACCATGAGTCTGGGTAACATCAAACACCATCAAACCTCATGACAGACACAAACGCACACATGTTAGGCTCTAGTTTCACTAGTTCATTTTTAGGGTCATTACATTATCCCCCACTTAGGAACATTCATCCTCGAATAACACTTAAAACACATTAAAGAGTAATGACACAAGACTAGCAGCCCACAATCATGCATGCAACATCAATATAAAAGCACACAACTAGGAGGAAACATCAACTCCATATCAATAGGCTCAAAACACAACAAGAAAGTAGGAACTACTTCTACAAATTCATTATGTACCAAAACTTTAATATTCTTCATTTCATTAGAGGTACTTCCTCTCCAAGTGACAGCATGCTCAACAGAACATCATTAAGCAGAATTAAGCAATTTTCTCATAAAAGCACATTATGCAACATCTTCATAACAACACATTTAGGCATGTTCAACATTTAACCTCATGACAACTCAAACTAAATGCACATCAACATTAGGAACAATAAATCATGAAAACTCATTTTATTCATTTAAACAAGAATTCAACTACAACATGCACAACATAAGGAAGCCTTGGAAACACAATATCACACATGACTCCAAAACATGAAACAAGCTAGAAGGAGGTCTTGGTCTCAAACTTGAATAGGAATAGAAGGAAATAGATAGGGATATCAAAACTCTCACAACCTTACTATCCCCCACTTAGGAGAAAACCCAACCAAGGCTATCATGAAAATAACTTAAGGATCCTCAATATAACAAAATGAACTATAACTTATCGGTACCTTCATCTGGATTAGCTCATTTGCCCTCCTTGGCCAGAAGTGCATAGAAACGGTTCTTCTTTGGAGCATTAGGATCCGGGCCAACATAAGAAGCTTGGTTGGTCTCTCTCCCTTTTGCCATGAGTGTTGGGCAATCCCTCATCTTATGTTCCATCTTTCCACACCCAAAGCACTCATCCGTGCCGGCAAGGCACTTACCCAAATGTTGCTTCCCATACTTGGCACATCTAGACTTCTCAAAAGAAGAGCCACTCCCACTCCTTCTTTGGGAATTAGGGTTAGACACCCTATCATTGTTGACCATTGACGAATCTTGGTTGGAGAAACTCTTCTTGGACCTAGGTTGACCTTGCTGATCGGATCTACCCCTCTTCAACTCTCAACTCTTCCTCTCAAGTTTGGACTCCTCAATAGATTGAGCATACACAATTAGTCTACAAATGTTCATATCGTCATGGAGCATCTCCGTATGATATTCTTCCTTAACAAGGTTGGGCACACCGGTCACACAGAGATTCATCTGATTTCTAGGGTTGGACACCAAAGATGGAACATACTTAGACAATAGGGTAAACTTCAAGGAATACTCCTTCACACTCATACTACCTTGCCTAAGGTTTATGAACTCCTCCACCTTAAACTCCCTCTTCTCACGGGGAAAGTACCTACCAAGGAATGCTCTCTTAAACTCTTGCCATTGTATAGGACCTGCTTCTATAGGCCTATTGCTTTTCTATTGAGTGAACCACACTTGGGCCACATCTTTCAATTGATAGGAAGCCAACTCCGCTTTCTCCCTAGAAGATACCCCCATAGCATTGACTATTTTATATAATTCATCCAAGAATTCTTGTGCATTCTCTCCCACTTTAGAGCCAAGGAAAATAGGAGGATTCATCCTCACAAAGTCTCTCAACCTTGAGGCCATGGTACCCTCATTGGCATTCACCCTAGGCCCCACATCCCAATTAACTTGAGCCGTCATAGCTTGGGCTAAGGTTAGAAAAGCCGACCTAATCTCTTCATTAGTCATGGCCGGGGGAACCACCAGAACTTCATTCTCTTGTTCACCTAGAGGAATTTGTTCACCTTGAGGACCTTGATCACCTTGGGGAGGAACTACCTCATTCACTACTTCTTTTTCCACTCTTCTAGCGGGTGTCCTTCTTGTATTTATATCCTATAAACACAAGAGAAGGATTAGGAAAAAGGACATCTATAAAGCTAAATTCTAAGGAACGACTTCAAGAATATTAAAGAAGTGTAACTTTGTAACGTCTATAGCCTCTCGCTCATAGATGTGTTGTGACTCTCACTGATGAACAAGACTCTACTAGACGTGGCTTGTGAAACATCAACCTAAAAACCATTCCCAAAACCTTGTGCTCTGATACCATGTTTGTCACGACCCGAGAGCACCCCCTAGTCATAACACGATGTACTTGACCCCGAATGGGTCTTATACAAGCCTCATAACATTCATTCATCGCATAGGTAATCGAAATAGTAAGGAATTAAAAAGTTTTTATTTAAAAACCATACAATCTAAAGACATTCATAAAGCAGCAGAATACTAAAGTCTCACATGTCCATCTTAGACAAAACTTTAACAAGATAGGGTCACGACCCTTTACAATCGAAGTCTTAACAATAGTCTCAAAAGAAGAAATAACTAGAAATAATAAAAGTCCTTCTCCTCGATCTATGAGGACATACCAAAAGATGTCTTGGAAGAAGTCTAATCCCTAGCTTCACTAGAGAATGCAATCACTTGTCGAAGCCTACACTTGTAGTAAAAACACAAAAGAATGGGTTAGCACACAAAAATGTACTAAGTATGATGACCATGCAAAAACATGCTTTAAAAAGGGACATTTGGTTGGAAACCATGCATTATGTCACTTTTTAGAAATATCATGAACAATAGCATAAGAGACATCAAGTACAAATATAATCATCATACAAGTATAACATCACATCTGAACAATATCTACAGGTAAGCCATTACCTTTACCTTAGACCTTCACCTCAAGTAACCCTCATGCTATGCCCGTGAAATGTATGGATAACGTCCAATACCACCATCCACACCAAGGTACCACATTAGGTCACCAAAAGTGAACTTACCATTCAACCATTCCATTTCCAATAATACACATGCACAAGAGACCTAAACCAATAACAAGTTATTTCATCACGTAAGGACCATCACCTAAGACGACCCCTAAGTCATACTTGTGCAATGTGCAAGTAGCATCCAATAATACTACTTACACTAATTACTCCTTTGAAGTTACCATAGTCAAGGCACATTGAAATACAATAAGTCATAACAAAGAAGTAACCCATAATATCATCCAGCTACAGCATGCATCATTACATTAAGCAATTAAGAGTCAACATTCTTCAATAACTTCATTTTAAGGGCTTTCATATAATAGTCATTAAGACTTAGAGAACTCACTATAGCCCTCTTGAAGCCTACTCGTGCCATGTATAGATAGCATCCCATACTACTACCCACACTTCATAAAAATCCTCAAGTGGATCCACTAGCTATCCTCTGTGGATCCACTAGCTATCTTATGTGGGCACATAGTTAAGGGACATGGAGATTGCTCCTAGATACCCCGCCTCAACTCACGTGAGGGCATCCATCTCCAAAGGTTGCTACTAGAAACCCTGCCTCAACTCACGTGAGAGCTTTCATCTCATTCAATATCCTCTCGGTGCTTAGCCTACATTCCCATAGAGTATTTTATCATTCATCACATTAAGGGATAATAGATTGTTACTAGACACCCAGCCTCAACTAACGTGAGAGCATCTATCTCAACCTAACATTCATTCATTGGGTAGCTCATAGATTGCATAGGTGATAATAGCCTTTCATCTAAGAATACCATTATCGTTCATTAGTGTAAGATCAAGAATATCTTTTCAATCAACACATCATTAGCATTCATTAGAGTACAATTGAGAAAATCTTTTAAATAAGTACTTCATCATTAACATTATCATTGAACCTCATTCATTATTCATTCAAGAGTGTGTGTGTATGTTAGAATAGCCTTTCAAATAATCATCTTCATTCACAAGTGTTTAATAGAGAGATAACATTCAATCCTAACACAATTAGCTTCTAAACATGATCATCACTCATTCATTTAGAACACACACATGCATCATATCACATTCAACTATACAACATCATGATAATACTTCAATTCCTCACACTATGCCTTCAAGTCCATGATCACAACATACAAAGAAATTACACCTCCACCGTTCAAGTGGATCAACATCTCTACTACAATTCTACTACAATAAGTAAATCGGTCAAACTTGCCCTTTCAAGGCAATTAGCACAAATCCTCAATTCACCAACAATTCACCACAATTAGGTATAGATGATGATATAATTCAATAATCTAAATCAATTTAAACATAAATCCACCATCATTCATTCATAATCAATATACCCACTTCATAAGGCCAAATTTAGGAATTGAGAGAAATCATGGGTTCATAGACTATTTTCTTCTTAAATCATCAATTAATCATTAAAATAATGATTTGAAAATGTTTGATGCAAGAACCCATGAGATTGAGTGAAACTTGGGGTTTTTGTGAAACTTGAAAACCTTTAAAACATCTTTGAAATTAACTCTAGGTTGAAAACTAACCCTAGATAAAGGATTACCATACCTTATACTTGAATAATCCCACTAAATTGAAGAAGAAATACCTTGAAATCCCCAACCCTAGCTTGAATTTGACCTTGATCTCCAATGGAGTTTCTGAAGAGAACCTTTTAGGAGGGAAGGGTTTTGATTTGGGGAAATATGAATAATGAATCTAAAAAAAGTATAATAATGTTTTAATACTCTTAAAATACCTTAATACACTTAGAATAACCGTCCATGCACTTTAAAAGACTTGGGGTGAATTTACCCATTCACACCTCACTTGGCCGAACAAAAAAAACTGGATTGCAGGTCCAATCCACGAGTCACCATCCACGGACCGTGGATGGACTGATGGGACCGTACTGTCCCTTCGTGGTTTGGATCAGAGGCCCTTCTTTGGGGGTCTTGACCTACTGAGGCCATCCACAGGGCATGGATGGACCTACGGGGAGTGAACCCCTTCCGTAGGTTACCCTTTTTTGGCCAACTTTCTAGTTTCAAGGGATCTTGGGGGTTAGAATTGGGGTGCTCCTCAAGGACCCTTAGGGTGGTACTTGGGGATTCGTACCTTGACGTTTGACCCCTAAACCCCTCAACCATGACTCGGGGCAAAATCAAACCTCATGACAGACACAAAAGCACACACGTTAGGCTCTAGTTTCACTAGTTCATTTTTACGGTAGTTGCACTAAGCTAAAAAGTATGGTTCTACCTTAGTCAAGTAGGAAAATCTTTTTCGGTGTGGGTAACACCAGATTCCATGTTAATCAGTTAAGGTTTATTCCCACAATAATAACAACAAGAATATGAGTTTTCAAAGGCTTTTAAAGATGATTATGATTATGGTGACTATGTTTATGACTTATGCTTTTTCCACTATCCTTAGGAAGATCTTTAAATCTGATAAATTGCATACATTCAAATGAAATGTCCCTTTTTGCATGTTTTTAATGTTTTTATGCATGACTATCATACTTAGTGCATTTTTGTACTAACGCCTACATTGCGTACATTTTTCCCAAGTGTAGGGTCCGATTCTTGAGGTGATCATTCTGGTGGCTAGTGCTTGGACTTGACTATCTTTCGAGCTTGTTGGTGAGTCCTCATGGTTCGAGGATGGCTATTTCTCATGATGTAGTTTCGTTTCTTGTATTTCCCTTTTTGGACATGTTGTATGGGCTAGGCCCTATTTCATTCAAACATTATAATAAATGGCTATGTTGAGACTTAGTGCCTAGACTTCCGTTTTTCTTTAATAAAAATCATAGATTTGAAATGCATTTAATTCTTATTGTTCTATTGCATATGTTATGTGAGCTAAGTAACTTGTATGGAGTCCTTTGAGGGTTCTATACACCATGTTAGATCTAGGGGGGTACCCCTGTGTCGTGACAAACTTGGTAATCAGAGCACAATGTTTAGAATGATTCTAGGATTATGTCTCATAAGCCACGTCTAGTAGAGTCTTGTTTATGACTGTAAAGTGCGCCATATTTATGAATGAGAAGCTACAATATACTCAGAAAATTCAACGTCTTTCATTACTGTTATGTCGCGCGATAGAGTTTAACTCGATAAGGTCTTTCTTCTAATCCATACTCGATGCTCCACATTATATGACTACTAGAAGGGATTTCACAAGAAGGAATGAGGAAGAAAATGTGAATCAAGGAGCTCCTTGTCAAGCTTCTCAAGCTCCGGTTGATCCTTTAGTCAAGAATGTTACTCGTGCGGAGTTTAGGGCGACTATTCAAGTTTTGGTTAAATCTGTGACGGCTCAAGCGAATAGAGATGTGATTGCTCCCGTGAACCCTAATGTCAATTCCACGGCTTCAAGAGTGAGTGAGTTTGCTGGGATGAACCCTCAAAAATTTCATGGTTCCAAAGTGGAGGAGGATCTTAAAAGGTTTATCGGTGAGGTCTATAAGTTACTTGCTATTATGGGGGAGACTTCGGAAGAAAAGGCAGAGTTAGCCTCTTACCAATTGAAAGATCTTGCCCAAGTGTGGTATGATCAATGGAAGGAGGGAAGGCCGGTAAGAGCGGGTCCCATTGAATGGGGAGTGTTTAAATTGGCATTTCTTGATAGGCTCTTTCCCCTCGAGTTAAGGGAAGCTAAGATGCAAGAGTTCATTAACCTTCGTCAAATGAGTATGAGTGTGAAGGAATATACTCTAAATTTCACCCAACTATCCAAGTATGCTCCAACTATAGTGGCGGATTCGGTGACTAAGATGAATAAGTTTGTGATGGGAGTGTCCGACATGGTAGTAAATGAATGCCGAACGACAATGCTTGTGCAAGATATGGATATTTCACGTCTCATGGTGTATGCCCAATAAATGGAGGAAGAAAACTTAAAGAAAAGAATAGGAAGGTGAAAAAAGCTAGGATCGGTGATGGTGGTGGTTTTTATGTGACTAGGTCTACTTGTGCAAAGTGTGGAAGGAAGTGTGATGGTAAGTTCCTAGTTGGCACGAATGGTTGCTTTAGTTGTGGAAAGAGTGGTCACAAAATGAGAGATTGTCCGATGCTTAAGTTTCAAGGCAGAGAGGGCAAGCAATTTTATCCTAGCGGTTCAAACTCCAATACTCCTAAGAAAAACCTCTTCTATGCTATCCAAAATTGAGGTGAACAAGAGAATTCTCCGGACGTGGTCACCGGTATGTTAAAATTTTTCCATATAGATGTGTATACTTTGTTAGACCCCAATGCTACTTTGTCATTTGTAACACCATATGTGGCTATGAGATTTGATGTGCTCCCCGATGTGTTTGTTAGAACGTTTTTCTGTCTCTACTTCAGTTGGTGATTTTGTGGTGGCTAAGAGGGTTTATAGAAGATGCACCGTTTACCTATCCCATAAAGTTAGTCTTGTTCATTTGGTAGAGCTTGACATGTTAGATCTTGATGTTATACTTTGTATGGATTGACTGCACTATTGTTATGTGTCGATTGATTGTAGAACTCATGTGGTCAAGTTTCATCTCTCGAATGAGCCTATCCTTGAGCAGAAGGGGGGAAAATCTATGCTTAAGGGTTAGTTTGTCTCATGTTTGAAGGCTAGGATGATGATCTCCAAGGGTTGTATTTACCATCTTGTTAGGGTGAGGGATGTGGATTCTGAAACCCCTACTCTTGAGTCGGTCCCCACTGTAAATGAGTTTTCGGAAGTGTTCCTAGATGATCTACCCAATATTCCTTCCGAGCAGGAAATAGACTTTGGTATTGACCTTCTCCCATATACGCAACCTATCTCAATTCCTCCTTATAGAATGGCTCTGGTTGAGTTAAAGGAATTGAAAGAACAATTGAAGGATTTATTAGACAAGGGTTTTATTCGACCGAGTATCTCTCCATGGGGTGATCCAGTGTTATTTGTTAGAAAGGAATATGGGTCTCTTCGTATGTGCATCAATTATAGAAAATTGAATAAGGTGACCATTAAGAACAAGTATCCTCTTCCAAGGATAGATGACTTGTGCATCTCCAACCCTGCACTCTATTTTACTCTCTAATATAAAGTTTTCTACTTTTCACACAACCAACTCCAACCCAATTATCTGTTTTACTCTTTAAAAAATAATATTTTTTTCTCTCCATAATATTATATTATTATTTCTATTTCACTCTTATTTTCTTACTTCATAAAGAAAATCCTTTATTTCTTTTTCCCAAATAATTACTTTATAAAATTTTCATATGATATAAAATTTTATATTTCAAATTTTTTATTTAATATAAAGTTATATTTTATTCTAAATTTTTAAATAACATAAATTTCAAGAAAATATAATATACAAATTAATAGACAAATTCAAATAAAAGTGAAATACAATTACATAAACACTCAATTTTCAAAATTATTACGTTGTTCCCACAAATGCTCTTTTAATGCATTAACGGAGTTCAAAATGACCATTTTTGTCCTTAATTTTATTATGTCTAGCTAAAAATTGTTCAAACCGGAGATTTTCATCTACCATCGTTTTTGTCATTGGAGATGGAGCCTCTACGACATCTTGAATTGGTGCATTAAGATCACGTTCATCCTCAACAAGAACAACAATGAAAATTTGAAAAAGAAATCGACAATCACAACCGTAGTAAAAACCACAATCGAAACAATTCTCTAGATCATATCCTAATATTTTGTTTTTCTGAATAGTGCTAAATTTGGAAAAAACCTACCGGATTACTAAATTATTGTTGTGATAAATTAATTATTATGTTATGTACTATATTTTATCTTATATTTAAATTATTATGTTATGTATTGTATTTTATCTTGTATTTAAATTATTATGTTATGTATCACATTGTTATCTTGTATTTAAATTACCATATTATGTATTGTATTTTTATATTAAATATTTCATCTTATAATTTTAATTTTGTGTATTCTTCATAGTGAAAATTAATAATTAAATCAAATTGTATTTTTGATGAAAATTAGAAAAAATTAAAATACTATTAATTCGGGATGAAAGTAGTATATATTAAATAATATATTTTTTAAATATTATATTACATTTAACAAGAATTATGAATATTAGATATTTAATTAATAACATTATATGTAAAATAATATGTTAATTAGAAAGTAATAGAAAAAATAATAAAATATTGAAAAAGTGAAATAGAAAGTGTGAATAGTAGTTCACCAAATTTGGAGAACTACTATTCAACTCTCTAAATTTGAAAAATAGAGGGTGATATAGAGGTGGGTTGGAGTGCCCATTCTCTATTTTACTCTCCAAATATAGTTAATGGAGAGTAAAATAGAGGTGGATTGGTGATGATCTTAAACCAACTTCAAGAAGCTAGTTATTTCTCTGAAATTGATCTTCATTCGGGTTATCACCAATTGAGGGTGAGAGAAGTTCACATTCCGAAGACGGAATTCCGTACTCGGTATGGTCATTATGAAGTCCTAGTGATGTCGTTTGGTTTAACTAATGCTCCAGCTGTCTTTATGGACTTGATGAATAAAGTGTTTAGGCAATACCTAGACTTGTTTGTGATTGTGTTTATCAATGATGATTTTATCTATTCAAGGAGTGAGAATGAGCATGTGGACCATTTGAGGATTGTGTTGAATAAGTCTTCTGCTAAGTCTTGAGCCAGACCAAGGTTTCGCTCGGGGATAACAATGGTTCTCAAGTGTCGGCCACATCCAGGGTGTAGGCTCGGGCTGTGACAAACTTTGTATCAAAGCACAAAGTTTAAGAGTCCTAGCGAGTCTATGAAGCCGTATATGTAGAGTCCTAGTTATCGGTGTTAAGTGCGCCACATCTATAATCAGGAGGCTATAACATTTAGGAACTATCTCACTTCTTTCATACTCTTTTCGTGCGATAAAGTTCAACTCTATTAAGTTTCTTTCTAAATCGTGCTTGCGCGTCTCTTTGAAATCATGCTTACACGAAGAGCTGTTAGAGGTCATCCTGCTAGAAGGACTGTTGATCCTCAAGATCAAGGGGTCCCCAATGCACCAGGCGTGCAACCCCAAGGGGAAGTTACTAATGCTGAGTTTCGAGATGCTCTCTGGATGTTGAGTTAAGTGGTGCTGGGATCCGAAAAACATTGTGGAAGAGCTACAAAAGGTTTTTGAGATTATGCATGTTGTTGATTCTGAGTAGGTGGAACTAGTTGCATACCAACTGAAGGGTGTTTCTAGAGTATGGTACAACCAATGGAAGAAGAGTAGAGCTGAGGGTGCACCAATTGTGAGATGGGCAACGTTTGCCCCATTTGCGTCTAAGTTGCTTTTGGAAACCGAGTGAGATGTCACTATTTGATTCCATAAGGAGATATCAGTCTTCATCTCCTTGAGTACCTTATCCCTTCCTTCTAACTTGTTTAGGATGCGGGAAGGATATCCTCGGTCTGAAAGCTTTCTGGGCCAGAATTTTGTTCATTCGGTTTTGAGTGTTCATGAGGAGACACATAACGATCTCTATCACGATCAATATCTTTCCAAGTTGTATCCATATCACGCAAATCTCGATCCCGATCTCTCCAACCACCATCACGATCATTGTTACAACCTTGGTTCCCGCACGACCTAGGATAGCTCAGATGAGAATCCCTACTTGGTTTGACAAAAAATGAACCTCTTCATTGTACATGGCCTCGAATTGTGCGTCATCCAGACTTACTCCACTACTAGCCCAAACCGCATTGACAACCTTATAACCACCTCCCATGAATGTTTTTTCAACAGGTCCATTTGGGTCGTTATTTTTGCCATTTTCTTATCACGTTCTTGGTTCTTTTCCAATTGTTCCTTTGTCAGCCCAAGGTTTAGATGAAACATTTGATCCTCCCTTGTATGACTTGCTCATTTAATCTCGGTCATCTCATCAAGTAAAGCCGATGCCATGGCAAAAGGTTTTGTCATAATTCCACCCTAATAAGTTGATTAGCAACACCTTTGTTGATTGTGTCAAGACTCCAGTAGAAATGTTGCAAGAGAACATTATCCTATAATCCATGAGTAGGACATTTGAGAAGTAGCTTTTGAAACCTCAACCACGTTTCATATATAGATTCACCATCAATCCGCTTGAAATTTTGAATGTTCTCCCTCAACTTCACCATCTTCGAGGAAGGAAATAATCTTTCATAAAACACTACTGTGAGTTTCTCCCAAGAAGTAAAAGATTCACTTGGTAGCTCGGCCAACCACTTCATTTCTTCCCGTATCTGAGAGAAGGGAAACAAGCGAAGTTGGATTCACTCTTGAGAGATAATCTTGAAGGAGAATAGTCCACACACATCCACAAAATTCCGGATGTGTTCATCAGGGTCCCCATTAGCAAGTCCCCCAAAGAAACCATTCATTTGGAGCAGCTGAAGCATAGTTCCGGTCACATGGAAAATAGTGTTGCCCACAGTTGGGGGCAAATCAATAGCACTGGCACTTCCTATTTGATCTACATTAACATCGTTAAAGTCAACCATGTCATCATTATGTCCAAGTTGACTTGCATTGCTCCTGCTCACACTCATTTCTTAACCTATTGAGAGAAAACAACAAAAACACAATAAGAAAATTCTACTAAAACCAAATTAGTTCACAAAAACACTTCAATAAAAGAATTTTAAACACCACTCCCCGACAGTGGCGCGAGTTTTGGTAGCGCTCAACTACACCTTTTATAATTCAAAGTGTAGGTGGTCGCTAACAAGTATAAACTCAGTGATGACCTAGGGTCGATCCCATAAGGAGTGATATGGTAGAGAATTCAAGAACAAAGTGTTTAAATGTTATAATTTCTCGTAGAACGGATGTAAATAAAACGTAACATAATATAAATTGAAAGGTTTTGAATTTTAATATAAAGAGAGTTTGGTAACATTGTTAATAGAAGCAACCAATACGGGGTTTGAAGAAGTATAAAGAGGGCCTTAGGAGTGTGTGAGTAATTGAATACTTATTTCGCTTAATGGGTAATTATAATTGCTTTAAGTTGTTGAATCTCAATGGGTAGGATGGTTTTGAATATAATAGCTATCTCTCAATCAACAATTATTCTTCGAGTGAGTTTTCTCAAACCTCAACAAGCTTTGCAATACTAAAAAACCCAATTCTTTAACTTAACCCACTTTTTGAAGATGGGTTGTAAAGATATAAGCCAATATAATAATCAATCACTTATTCTACTGTATGCATCTTTGGCAAGCAAATATCGAGAGCTAAGACTAGAACTAAATTTACAACTTCAGTTCATAGATTAAAGCATGAATAAATGATTGAACCCATTTCTAAACAACATTACTTATAGCAATTGACAATACCCATAATTTAATTTATATATTCAATTAGATAATCACACCCCTAATGGAATGGGGTTTAGCCAGTCATAGTAAAAAGAAAGAAATCGTTACCAAGATGATGTTCCATCGAATTAACAAAGTCTCCAAAGGTTAAATCCTGAAATTAAGACTTAAACCTTGAATCCCTAATAATATAAGCTCAAAAACCTCCATGAGTATTCAGTAATGTAAATGTATGTGAAGAAAATCTAAAAACCGTGTAAGACTCTCTTTTTCTCTTTTCAAAAACCAATTTATACGTTTCCAAAAACATTCCAAAATGTCAAAACATGGGATCACTCGGCGAAGTTAGTTGGGATTGCCAATCGACTCGATGATCTGCTGACATGCCCTCTTCTTGCCTTTTGGCTTGAGTTCTACATCAAATTGTTCTGGAAGATTTAGTGAGACAGATTGTGATCTCTGTTCCATTCGGCGTATCGCCAATGTGTCTTTTCAGTGGCCGAGTTGGCTTATTTCGTTCATGGTCTACCTAACTCAAAAGTTTGGCGAGCTGGAGGCTCACTCGGTGAGTCACCAAGTGACTTTTGCAATCTACAACTTCCTTTTTCTTCAGCTTTTTAAACTTTTTTGTTTCATTTCGAATCATAATGTCCTTTCCTTGTTTTTAAGCCTTCATTGCTGCATATAAATAAATTAACATCAATTATGAACACGACATTGTGGACACAAATTAATTCAATAACAAGCTTTAAATGAGTCAAAACTCTCGACTCATCAAGGAGCATAGGAGGAACCTTGGCCGAAAAAGCTTTGTCGAAATTTAGAACGACAATATCCATCGGATGTTCATTGTGAGAAGTTACCATCATCGGCTTTGTTTCTCTTTGCCTCCCTAGACCTTTCCTTAAGTCTCTTCTCTTCAATTTGTTGAGCATGAACCATGAGACAAGAATTTTACATATCATCGATATGCATAGTGGTACGACATTCCTTAACCACCATCTCAAACACACCCGAAACAAAGTTACTCATCATTGCCCTAGGATCAACAACCATAGTAGGATCATATCGAGACAATTGTGTGAACTTCAAAGCATATTCCTTCAGACTCATGCTTCCTTGACAAAGGTTGATGAAATTAAGAACATATCCAGGAAAGCAACCTTAAAATTTTCCTAATCGAGAGGACCCGCATCAACTGCCCTCCCTTCCTTCCATTGGTTGAACCAAACTTGAGCAATACCCTTAAGTTGGTAAGCGTCCATTTCCACGTTTTCCGTCGGCGTCACTCCCATGATCATCAACACCTTGTACACTTTATCAATGAACTCTTGAGGGCCATCCTCAACCTTGGAACCATGAAACTACGGAGGATTCATCCTTATGAAATCCCTTACTCTAGTTGCCTCCATACACACATTTGGGTTCACATGGTTCATAACCTCCTATTGGCTTGAGACTACACTTGGAAAGCAGCCCTAAATTCTGCATTAGTCACTTGTTCGGCCAAAAGGTCGACCGAAACTTGAATATCTTGAGGAGGAGCCTTTTGTTCCACATTCTCTCTCACATTCCTTTTGGCAAATGCCCTTCGAATGGCCATATCTTGTAGAGCATTGGATGAGGATTAGGAGAGAGACATTATAGAGTTAAACTCTACCGTACGACTTTAAAGTAATGAAAGAAGTAGAGTTTCCTAAACATCTTATAGCCTTTCATTCATAAATGTAGTGCGCTTCACACTTATGAACAAGAGTTTACTCAACGGGGCTTATGATACTTTCCTAGGACCTTTCTAAACCTTGTGCTCAGAATACCAAGTTTTTCACGACCCAAAGTATACACCCTGAGAGGGCCTACGGAGGCCACTTAGAATACATCATACAAGATAATAGAAATTCAATAGAATTTATAAGACAATTCAAAGTTTTATAAAAAAAAGCAGAAGTCTAACTAATGTCTCAAAGCCATCTAGTACATAAAAATTATCGGGACGTAACCCGTACATAAAGTTCATAACTTAAATATAAAGACAAAATGAAATAAAGGTTTGATCCTTGAAGCATGAGAACCCACCAATCTTCAAGCTTCTACTAAATGATTCTAGCTACGGAAGTGCAAATCTTGAGCGTCGGCCCCTACATTTAGGAGAATGTAGGCAAGAGTATCTGTTAGTACAAAATTGTACCAAGTATGATAGCAATGCATAAAACATGTGAAATCATGCAAAAAGTACATTTTCATGATCTAGAAAACAAAGGTTAAGCATGGGTTCATGGGAAATTCATGTTAAAAACATGGAATCTTCTCAATTCATGCATAATAGATCATAAAATAATTAAATAAATCAACACTGAAAGGAACCTATGACAAAGAAGAAAAACTCTAACTCAATTGGGGATTTCTAACTTTAATTAATTGGAGAATTTAGGAACTCCATGGAGGAAAGGGCTCCATGGATGAATACTATTATACCTTAATGCAAAAAGCTTATCCTCAATGGTGGAATTGGAGACTTGACTTGAAAAGCCTAGCTTTCTTCTTCTTCTTCTTCTTCTAGAAAAGAGAAATATTTTACAGAAAGACTTGTTCTTATTTTGAAAATTTGAGATACTGAATAAATTTGGAAGATTTTAGGGTTGAAACGTTTATATAGGGTTTATAAATAAGGTTAAAATGGTATTGTATTAGGCTAGAATAATTAGAAAATGACCCAAAAGCTCTTAAGGAAAATGATTCTCGATCTCACTCACGGCCCAATCCATGGTCTGTTGGTCAGACCACGGACCTTCCTAGTTGGTCGTGAGTGAGATCAAAGACCACCCATTTGTGGATCCCCAACGACGGACCACAACTATGGCCTGTGGGTCCATCAACGGACCGGTAACTAGGGTTGTAGTTCCTAACTCTTGGCCTAAAAAATCTCTCTAAGTCTGGGTTTCACCTACGAGACATATCTACGACTTGTGCATTGATTGACGGACCGTTCTGGCGACACATTACAAAATACTAGAACTTATAAATTTTTTGGAAAATTCTAACTTGTCAATCACGCCACCACCAATGGATCCTCGCCCCACCAACGGGCCGTAGGTGGTGTCGTCTGTGCTGGCACCAGGTCTATGAAAAACTAAAATTTTCCCCCTTCTTGAATTCGAGGTGTTACATCAAGTCATGATTCAACCTAGTATAATCCAACAATAGGTACAAGCAAAAAGTATAATGGTAGAATTAAAAAGAATTAACACTAGACTGTAATATAAGAAGAAAGCGGAGCAAGCAAAAATCTATATATAAAACGGAATCCATCTTCTAGAAAGCACAAGTACAAAGCTTTCTAATATTAAAATACTAGTACCAAAAGTACACAACCTATAGGGGAACATGGTATCATACTCCCACACTGAAAAGAGATGTCCTTACTTGCCAAGGGAAAGGACCATGAGTTTCTATCTTAGATGGATCCAATAGAAATGTGACTTAAGAAAACCTACAGGGGCACAAATTTAGGGACAAGGAGTATTTTACTTGACACCTGACCTCGACAAATTGGAGAGCCACAATCTCTATATCTTTTCAATGATAAGTAAAAATTCCAACAAAATTAGTCATAAACATTAGCATATCATCATCCATGAAAAAAGTAGAATTGAATTACTAATCCAAGCAAAAAACATCATCGAATAGATCCTTAAATCTTTGAATCATGCATGAGTGAGAAAACCTTTTACCAAACCATGATACCTTAGAGTTAAAAACCTTTAAAAATTTCATTGATGTCAATCCTATAGCAGCCTAGATCATCATAAAAACCTTTTTCATAAATCATGATTATCTCTCATGAAAACATCAATTATAGAATAAAAAATTATTCATAAATTCATACCCTTCCATTGTTCATAGTCAAAATAAGAGATCATGCATGACATTACATGGAATCAGTTAAAAACATGTAATTGAGTCTAAATCATCAAAATAAGATCATAACCAATCAATTCAATCCATACAAACAAAACACTCAAGGATTTGAATGAACACCTAAACATCTTAATTCAAATTGACTTTAAGAGATTTAGAAACCTGTGAGCTCAATAGGTGAATGGAACCCATTGATGAAGTTGTGCATACCTTCAAATCAAAGACTAAAATAAATTGTGAAAAGGAGACTTGACTTGAAACCCTAGCTTCTTCTTCCTTGCGCCGTGAGAGAGAAACTTGAGAGAAATTGGGGATTTTGGGATAATGATTTGGGAATGGATAGATTTAGCGGTAAAATCAGTTATAGGGACTATTTTATAGGCTAAACGACGTAGTATAGGAATTAGGGGCATAGGAAAAGACCAAAATACCCTTTGAAATAATCGTCAGTATGGACCGTAGAAATTCCTTCGGATTGTACAAGTCTACCAAAGATAGAGTGACTAGGCCTTAATTTTGGTGCAATTCCTACGACTCGTTCCTGTGAACCGTCAAACTTCCTATGGTCCATAGACCCCATCCGTAAACCTCAACTTTCAACTCAAAATTTCACCAGGTTGGGGTTTTTTCTAGGGAACCTTCCTATGATCCGTCGTCCATGTGATTTACCGTCCTAATCAATCGTAGAATGGGTTACTAAAACTTGATTTCCAAATTATATTTCCCACTTCCTACGAGAGTTGTCTATTAACCGTAGAACCTCCTATGAACCGTAGACTGGTCTTGTAGACTTGATCCAGTATCCTTATTTTGGCGTTCTTTTCCTTTTATAGAATTTCGAGGTGTTACAGTTCTAGATCAAGCACCACATTTCAAAGATAATTGTGTTGACCAACAATAGTGACCAAAGTCAAATCTTGGCTTAAGCTCCATTGTTAAAATGCCTAACGACAAAAATTCCTAAAAGAGTCTCAGTGCCCTAACCTACAATGCTCCCGCCTAAAATGTCCCTTACAAAGTTGATGAAAACATCAAAATTGCATTCTAAGGATTTCTTTCTAAACCTTTGACAGACGTTAACTAGTTAAGTTTCAAAGGCTGCAAAATACATAAACTTACACAAAACCAAAACGAACAGCCCATTGACCATACTACCAGTCCTAGGGGTCTCCACAATAACTCCCAAAATGTTGAAAAGATCAAAATACATAGAAAATGACATGGAGGATCGTTACATTTTTCTTCTTCATTTTATTTGGCTAATATTTTCTATGTTCATTCTCAAATGAGTTCCAGTAGAAATAAAAGGATAGGAAAGCTTTATAATAAATCAACAAAGTATAAGTATATCCCCAAAACATTTGGAGTCAATAAGACAAAAGTTGGTGTTGTCGGTTTTGGCCTTAACTCTGGAAAAAAATGATGAATGGTTTGTTTGTGATAGGAGGTTTTAGAACAATGGGGTAAAAGCATTATTGGGAAGATTCAATGAGTTCCTCAAAGTCCCATTTAGAAATTCTGGGAAAACAAGGATAGTACTTGTGGTCTTCCAATTCTTATAAAAAATTGGAGTTGTGTAACAATGTTGGATCATCTAATCAATTGTATTTTCCTAAAGATGAAAATGATATATAGTATTTTTTTTGTGATGATGTATTTGATGAGCATACTAATATATGAAAAATTAATTATGAGGAGTGCAGAATAAATTTTTGTTTAAGAAATTCTTTGAATGTCTCAAAAAATTGAATATTCACACGATTAGAGATCATATGAGACAATGACATTGTTCAACCTACTAAGGTGGTTCAGGTGCACTTAGGTGGTTCACAGGGTGGTACTCATTGATATACGATAAAAAGACAAAAGGTAGATCAAGGTTCAATTTCCACTGAGAGCTTGCTCAACTTTTAGAGGAGGAGCTGTGTTTGACATGAATACATGTGCATTTAAGCTAGATCAAGGTTTATCATATTTATGTTCTTCTGCGTGAATAATATATCAATACATATTTTAACTTATAATTTCGTATTGACATATGGTTAGTTTATTGACCCCTATAAATAAGGAAAATTCATGTCTTTGAAATTTTGTTGGTTAAATTGCTTACTCTATTCAAATTTATTGATTTTTTCATGATCAATTGTCCTTTTAGTTTTTTTTGTTCCACGTGTTTAAGAAAACTTAATATCAAGTGTCTATCATTTCCATATTAGATTTCAGTATTTATGAGCTATTCGAATTATTACTATTAGACCAATATGATTTATAACATATATTCAAGATGTTTGGGGTGTTTTATTGGAACAAAATACTTTAGTAAAAAAATATTCATAAATAGAAAAGAATATGAAAAGTTTCTCAATGGATGGAAGTTGAGATGTAATGAGACTTCTCATAAACTTTTATCCTTTAATTTAGCTAACCTTGAAAGGTAAATGAGGTAAGGTTATGTATGATTTTATAAATTCTATTCCTTTAATTTATCTAACCTTAAAAGGTAAATCAGATAATGATATGTATGAATTTATCTAATTAGACAATGATAAGATTGATTTCATAAACTATTATATGTATTTTCATTTATCAAATCTAAAAAAGGTAAATCAACAAAGGATATGGATGATTTTATCAACGCTTATCCTTTAATTTGTCTAATCTACAAAGATTAATTAGATAAAGATAATGAATTCATAAACTCTTATTCTTTCATTTATCAACCCTTAAAAGATAAATCAGATAAAAATATGGATGATTCCATAAACTATTATCCTTCCTTTTTTTAACCTAAAAAGTAAATTCAGTTAAGAATATGGATATTTCCTTTGTGGTAATCCTTTATAATATATCATTCATATTATTTCCTTTTTTGCCTTTGATTTACATATAATTAGTTTTCCTTTTATGTAAATATAGTGACCAAATACTAGCTTTCAATGTAAAAATCTATTACTACTTTTGGTCTTGTGAACTAACATAAGTAGCACCCAAAAAGTTATAAAACCCAATGTAGTGAGACAGGCAACTTCCACTCTCACTCTTCCTTCTTCATTCGGTTTGTCCAATATTTTCTAATTACATTCGGAAATGAGTTCCAGCAGCAATAAAATTGTTGGAAAACTTGGTAATAAATCAGCACAGTACAAGTCTATACCCAAAAAATTTTAAAACGATGAGAGAAATATAGATGTTTCCGATGTGGGCCTTAACTTTGCTAAAAGTGGTGAATGGTTTGTTTGTGCTAGAAAGTTTGATAAAAATGTTGAAAAAGCCATTACTGGGAAGATACCATGGATTTCTCAGTCCCATTTCAGAATCTTGGGAAGACAAGAATAGTACTTGTGGTCATCCAATTGTTCCAAAATTGGAGTTGCGTAACAATGTTGGATCATCTAATCAATTTGATTTTCGTCAACATGAAAGCGATGAAGATGATTTATTTAGTGATGATGAATTTGATGAGCACACTAATATGAAAGACATGAATAATAAGGAGCGCAAAAAATGTTTTTGGTTCAAGAAATTTTTTGAATGTCTTGAAAAATTGACTATTCATATCATTGGTGATCCTATGAGACAATGACATTGTCCTGCCTGCAAAGGTGGTCCAGGTGAAATTAGGTGGTTCACAGGGTTGCACTCATTGATATCCTACATGAAAACAAAAGGTGGGTCAAGGTTTAATTTACACAGAGAGCTTGCTCAACTTTTAGAGGAGGAGCTACGTCTGAGGAGCAGTGTGTGACAAAAATACATGTGTATTTAAGCTAGGTCAAGGTTAAACATATTTATGTTTGTCTTCGTGAATAGTCTATAAATACATATTTTAACCTACAATTTAGTAATTCCATATGGTTATATCTGTAAGCCCTATAAATAAGGAAAATTCATGTATTTGAAGTGGTTTTGGTTAAATTGCATATTGTATTCATAATTATTGATTTTTTTCATTATTAATTGTGCATTCATTATTTTTGTTCAACATGGTCAGGGATACTCCATATAAATTTTCTATCATTTCGATATCAAATGTCATAACCCAAAAATGAACATGGCGACACTTGTCTATTCGAACTAACACAAGTTAGCTTCAACCAAATGAAAATGAAAGAAATGTAGAAATACAGTAAAACAAGACCATGACGGAGGTGGAAGACTTCTTAATTTTAAACAATACCCCAAAACCTGTTTGTCATGTGTACAAGCCACTAAATACATACGTGTGGAACTAAGAAATAAATACAAGTCTCAATCTTTGTTTCTCAAATGGAACAATGGAATGGAAAAAGAAAATAGAGGGCCCGTCAGATAACAAACAACTACCTCTTCAAGTCCTTGACAAGCCTCTAGATGAATGAAACGGAGAAAGAGATAACATGGGTTCAGACTCGGAACCTACATAAGTGTAGAAGAGGGGTTAGTACCAAAAACACGGTACTCTGCAAGCAACCTACTAAACAAAGTACTGGCTAGAAAACGAACACCCCTGACTCTCCAACTGAATCCCCTCAAACTACAACATGCATAGAAATCTGCCCAACCTAGCAATTTTACAATGCACAACTCACACAACCCAATATTTACAGTTCAATCTTCAAAATTTAAGACAAATTAAATAAGTCAATTAGTTCAGTCGCACGCAACAAACATATCAATCTCAAGTATCAAGCAAGTCATGCATAAGCCTCAAAGGCATCAAGTCATAATAATTAGTCTCTCGACGGAACCATTTCTCATTGGCTTTATATCACTAGCCGGAAGGAATTCCCATCAACTTTATATCAATTCACTAGCCGAAATGATTTCCAATCGACTTTATATCACTAGCCAAATTTTTTTCCATTGACTTTATAAATCATCACATGTCTCATCACGGTGTTCACAATCAATAAACACAAGCAATATCACACCATACGGAAAACACAATAATTCATACAATTCAAGTTCATATTCATACTTTCAAGCATATCGTCAATCAATCAACAAGGATTACAATAAGGCAATTCACATCATCATGTTCAACAAATAGAACACACCAACACGTAAAAGACTAGTTTCCGAACGTGTTGGTCGTCCCTCGACGTTTGACTTCCAAACTCTTTAAAACTAAATAAAAAGGCTATTTTTCATTATTTTAATAAGTTATTAATGCATAGGACCCATGTGAGGCTCTACTTTATCCTACCTCATTTTGAGGGGTGTTACAATTCCTGTTATGCCTCAGTCGATTGTAGAACTAGGATCATTCAGTTTCAGTTTCCAAATGAGCCAGTCTTAGAGTGGACGGGTAGTAGCTCAGTGCCTATGGGTCGATTCATCTCTTACCTTAAGCCTAGAAGAAAAATAATTTCCAAAGGATATAGCTATCATCTTGTTCGGGTTAAGGATTCAAACTCCGAAACACCAACTTTTGAGTCAGTCCTAGTAGTGAATGAGTTTCCAGAAGTATTTCTAGAAGATATTCACAGAGTTCCTCCCGAAAGGGAAATCAACTTCGAAATAGATCTGCTCACAGATACCCAGCCCATTTCGGTTCCTTCTTACAGAATGGCTCCAGTTAAGCTTAAGTAGTTGAAAGAACAATTGAAAAAGCTTCTAGAAAAGGGTTTCATCAGACCTAGTATCTCACCATGGGGTGCTCCAGTGTTGATCGTGAAAGAGAAAGATGGTTCTCTTGGAGTGTGCATTGACTATCGTTAGTTGAACAAAGTCACTATCAAGAATAAGTATCCTATCCCCATGATTGATGACTTGTTCGACCAACTTCAGGGTGCAAGTTGCTTTTCTAAGATAAACCTCACATCTGGTTATCATCAGCTCAGAGTCAGAGATAGTGACATTCCGAAGAGATAGTGACGGAAGACAACCTTCAATGACTCGATATGGTCACTATGAATTTGTAGTTATGTTTTTTGGACTAACAAATACTCATGCAGCTTTCATGGACTTAATGAACGGAGTGTTCAAACAATATTTGGACCTGTTCGGTATCGTCTTTATCGATGATATCCTCATTTATTCTCACAGTGAGGAGGAGCATGCAACTCATCTGAGAGTTGTTCTGCAAACTCTCAAAGATTGCTAGATATTCACTAAGTTTAGCAAATATGAATTCTAGTTATAGTCGGTCACTTTCCTTGGTCATGTGGTATTTAGCAAAGGCATCTGAGTGGATTCTCAGAAAATTGAGGCAGTTAAACATTGGCCCAGACCCACCCCCTAATAGATATTAGAAGTTTCTTGGGTTTGGCTGGCTATTATAGGAGATTTGTTGAAGGATTTTCATCCATATCTTCCCCATTGACCAAGTTGACTCAGAAGAAGGTCAAATTTCAATGGTCTGATGAGTGTAAGAAATGCTTCTCAAAACTGAAGACAAGGTTAACTACAACTCATGTCTTGAATCTACCAGATGGTTCAGATGGGTTTGTAATTTATTGTGATGTGTCTAGGGTCGGCGTAGGTTGTGTGTTGATGCAGCGATGTTAGGTTAGAGCTTATGCTTCTAGACAACTTAAGGTCCGTGAGAAGAACTAACTGACTCATGACCTCGAGCTTGCAGCCGTAGTATTTGCCCTAAATAATTGGAGAAACTACTTGTATAGTGTTCATGTTGATGTGCACAGACCATAAGAGCCTCCAATATGTGTTCATCTAGAAAGAGTTTAATCTCCGTCAGAGTAGATGGCTTGAATTTCTCAAGGACAATGACATAAATGTGCTTTACCATCCTAGTAAGGCCAATGTAGTGGTTGATGCTCTCAGAAAGGTGTCTATGGGTAGTTTAGCATATGTTGAGGAAGAAATCAAAGACCTAACCAAACATGTTCACATCCTTGCTTGCTGAAGAGTTTGCCTTATTGACACATCAGATAATGGGGTGATAGTTTAGAATGAATCGGAATCTTCACTGGTAGAGGAGGTTAAGGAAAAACAGGATAGTGATCCTATATTACTTCAGTTGAATGGTGTACGTAGTTCATCAACCTAAAGTTGAGATTTTCTCCCAAGGGGGAGATGGTGTGCTTTGTTACCAGGGTCACTTATGTGTTCATAATGTGGGCGAGTTAAGGCAGCAGATCCTTACCGAAGCTCATAACTCTAGGTATTCCATTCATCCAGGTGCCACTAAGATGTACGTGAAGTCTTTTAGTGGAATGGTATGAAGAGAGAAATAGCAAATTTTGTGGCTAAGTGTCCAAATTGTCAACATGTTAAGGTAGAACATCAAAAACCAAGAGGTATGACTCAAGAGATTAACATTCTTACATGGAAGTAGGAATTGATAAACATGGATTTTATTATAGGTTTACCCCGTACTCGCAGACAGTATGACTCCATTTAGGTAATAGTACACAAAGTTACTAACTCCGCTAACTACTTGGTTGTCAAGACTACATAATTAGTGGAGGTCTACGCCAAACTCTACATCCATGAGATAGACATGTTGAATGGGTTTCCTTTGTCTATCATCTCAAATAGAGGTCCTCAATTTACCTTTCCTTTCTGGAAATCGTTACAGAAAGGTCTTGGTACTGAGGTAAATCTCAGCACAACATTTCATCCACAGATGGATGGTCAGGAAAAATGTACCATTCAGACCTTAGAGGACATATTAAGAGCTTGCATGATTGATTTAAAGAGAAGTTGGGATGATCACCTACCTCTGATAAAGTTTGCCTATAATAATAGCTTCCATTCCAATATTCAGACGACCCCTTATGAGGCACTACATGGGTGTAGATGCAGGTCCACGATTGGTTGGTTTGAAGTAGGTTAAGCAGTATTGATTGGGCTAGATTCGATTCATGAAGCTATCGAAAAAAGGGCAGCTCATCAGAGATAGAATTGAGATAGCTCAGAGTCATCAGAAGTTCTATGCATATGTGATGAGAAGGAACTTAGAGTTTGAAATCGATGATTGGGTTTTCCTGAAAGTGTCACGTATAAAGGGGGTTATGAGTTTTTTCAAGAAAAGGAAGCTCAGTCCTAGATATGTAAGTCTTTACAGGATCCTAAAAAGGGTTGGTAATGTGGCTTATGAGTTAGAGTGGCCAGAAAAACTAGCAGAGGTTCATCCAGTCTTTCACATTTCCTTGTTGAAAAAGTGTGTGGGTGATCCAACATCAATTGTATTATTAGAGAGTGTGGTCATGAATGATGGTGTCACTTATGAGGAGGTTCCAGTTGAAATTCTTGATTATCATACTCGTAGGTTGAGAAATAAATAAGTAGCTTTAGTGAAGGTTTTGTGGAGGAGTCAGTCCGTAGAGGGTGCTACTTGGGAAGCAAAAGAAGCCAAGAAGGCCATGTATCCTCATCTCATTCCTTCTGATTCCGTTTCATCTTGAGGTAATAGTTTCTCTCCAATCTCTTAGTTTACTCTTACACAGGTTCAGTCTTAGTATCATGTTCATTCAGTTGTTCTTGCATTTTCACCATATTTGCATGTTCTTGGAACTCAGTTCACTCAGATATCAAAATCTAGTACTTAGTGGTAGAGATTGCAGCTCTTTCCCTCCATACTAAACTAGTTTAGACTTTATTCGAGGACGAATGTTCCCAAGGGGAAGATAATGTACAACCCTAGATTTGAGAAGGATCAAATAATAGATTTTCAAATGTTACAGGTGCCACTGACTGAGGCCACCCACGGCCTGTGGATGGAATCACAGACCCAGGTGTGGTCTGTGGTTGGTCACCTCAGCACCTCCATGAAATGTTCCAGAAAATTCTGAACCACGACGGGACCTACGGACTCTAGGTGGGACCACGGTCTGTGGTTCAGGTCAGTGGTTCAAGGTCATTTTTCTCCCTCTCTTAAGACAGACGACAGACTGACAGGACAAATCATCGGTCAGGGTTCGTAAGTTGGCAGTCGACTTTTAACTTTGGGGTAGATTGGTCTTTTCCTTATTATTTTATCCCTAAACAATGTTGTTTTGGTCAGTTTTAGCCTAATATCCTAGTGTGAACCTACCCTAAACGATTAATCACAAAAACTTAGAGAAAAAGGAGAAGAGAAAGGCACTAGTTTTCCCTCAAGAAAACGCAGCATGTTTTCTTCCGTTTTATCCACGAAATCAAAGGATTTCTCTGTAGATTTCATTACCATGGATGTGGAATTTCACTAGTGTGTTCCTTTCATCTACTAGGTCCCTAAAATTCAATCAGATTCTTGATTCTCTATATGTTGTTTAGACTTAGGGTTTCTACAACCTTGGATAATTGTTGTGATTTAGCTGATATAGTGTACTTAATCAGATTATCATGTTTTTTGTGGAATCGTTGCTTAGTTCCTTGCATGAAACTTAGAACCCTAGTTGTGTAGATTCTCTTAGTTCATAAATTACACTTGCTAGGTCAGTTAAATAGATAAACATGCTCCAGTTTTCGAATGTTACATTGCCAGTCTTAAATGTTGCATTCTCAGATTTGCATGTCAGAATATTGAGCTATCCAATATTTCAGTTATGTTGTGTCATACACATTTCTAGTTGGAAGTAGGCTTAGCACCGATTTGGACTAGGTTTCAGCGTACCCTTATAGTCCCAAAACTACATGCCCCATAGGAGTATAAGTCCCCTTTGTTGGGTATCAAATTTTGTGATCACGCCAGTCATCCCTTTATACCTTTGGCAAGGTGTAACACCTCAGAAATTAGGAGGCTAAACTAGAGCTTAATGTGAGGGTTAGATTAATGAATGTAACTTCCCGTACTTAAAATTGATGATTTCGTGTTAGAACGTCAAGGTAACACCCCGTAAGGACCAACCATGGACCGTTGAGAAGGACCCTAGAAAAATGCCTGGTAGTGACCAAAGGCAAGACCGACGACCTGTTGGTGGATCTATGCCCCATGGGTGGAAGGTCCGTGGTTTGGCCAAAAGCCCTAGTCACCAAACAACGGTTGACTAGCACGAATTATGGGTCCATCCACAGCCCGTCGGTGTGGTCTTGTGGATGGTGACCTAGGAGCAGTTTTGATGGTTAAGTGTAGGGGTAATTTGGGTATTTCCAATTGTAATTAAGATTAAGTGGTGTCATTTTACCCTAATCTAGATCGCATATATAAGGAATTTAGACCCCTAAATTAAGTCATTCAACTCATTATTCCAAAAACCCAAATCATTTCCCAAAACTTCATCGTCACCAAATATTCTCTATCTTATTCGCACAGAATTCATTGGGCTTCATTGATAAGGTATGGTAACTTTCATCCATGGAACCCCTTCAAAACCCCAATTTCAAAGGTAGAAATCCCCAATAGTTAGGGTTTGATACCTAAGTCATGGGTTCCTTTCAAAATCGATTGTAATGATTGAATTCTGTTATATTATGTATAAATTGGTGATTTCCTAAGGTTTTTATGTTGTAATCCCCAAGAACTCCTAAAATCCCCAAATTTTCCAATAATGATCTTGTGATGTGAGTCTTTATTGGTGAAGGGAGAATGTTATGAAAATTCTGCAAGTAGTGATTGAGTTACTTGAATTATGATGATATCCATGTCTAAAGTTTGAATTCTAGATGTTGATATACCATGAGTTTACGGTATTTCTAATACATTTCACTTACAAATTGTGTGTGTCTAGGGCCTTTTTATATTGCGTTTTTATGTGTTTTATCATGTTTTGCAGGAAAGGTATTCAGGCGCGGAAGTTTAGAGATAGCTGAAGGAAATGCAGAAAAAGGCATCCACGGAGGTCATCTACGGACCGTAGGTCCATTCACGGTCCGTAGGTGATGACCGTAGATCAGCAGGCATGGTGTTGAGGACAAATCAGGGAAATCTGACCAAGTGTGGAACCACGGTGCCCATTGACGGTCCGTAGAGTGAGACTGCGAGGGTTCCAGTACCTGATTTTTGAAGATTCTATGTATGGAGCTACGGAAGGGATTGACGGACCGTAGATCGATATACGGTCCGTGCTGCTGGTCCATCGTTTGCTTCAGAGAAGCTGACTGTTGGATTCTAAAATATTTTCTATGTCTCGAGTGACGGAAGGGACTTACGGACCGTAGATCCATCGACGGTCCGTAAGTCAGTCTCGTGGATCGAAGACGCGTACCTGAACAAAACTTTCCTTAATTTGTTTCCTTTTTTATTTAGGACTTGTTTTCTATAAATAGGACATGTAAACCTCATTTTTGGGGGTTAGACACTATTATTCTATTTTTGCTTTGTAACTTTGGAGATTAATTTGCAACCCTAGCAATTATTGATTTCCCAAGTTCGTTTTGAAGATTTTGGCTTTGCAATTCAAGTTAATTTTCTGCGTTTATTATTCTCTTTACGTAAGTTCATGATTTCTTCATCTACAATTATGAATTGTGTTCTTGCCAATATGAGTAACTAAATCCACAACTAGGGTTGTGGGAACCATGATCAATTAACAAAGTATGAATAGTAAATAAGCAATTCTTGACTAGTATTTTGCATGCATTGATAATTCTTTCGTTTAAAAGTCTTTTTAACGGTGGCCAACGTTAGAACTCGCCTTGTTACTACTTGCCGGACCAAGGAGGTGATTAACAAGAAAAGAATTATCAACATAGATTTAGTGTGATACTATCTAATAGGCTAGTGTCGATTGGTGCGAAGTAATAACTAAGCCAAACATCGATTATGATGTCTAATATGAGGTAAAGGTAAGGGTTAGTAAATTATACACACGTAGCCGGACCAAGGTGCGGGGTGAAATTCTCTAGATGCCGGACCAAGGATTTAGAGATACCTAACTTATCACTTTGCATGTAATACACTAGAAAAGGATTGCTATTACTAGGATTACTGCGTTATGAGATTATGGGGAACACGTATACCCTAGTTATTTCTCTTATCTTGATAACAACCAAAGTTGAGTTTAATTATTGATTACAATATTACTTATTACTATTTGTTTTACACAAGCACAAACCCCCCTTTTTATTACCTGTTTCTGGAAATAATTTGACTAATCGAATATAGTTGTCGGTTAAAAGTAAAGTCTAAACCATTTTCCTCGTGGGATCGATCCCAACCTACAAGTTGGGTTCTTTACTTGATAACGATCGCTTATGCTTCTGAAAGGAGGTGTAATTTGAGCGTATCAAATTTTGGCGCCGCTGCCGGGGAAACTGGCTTTTAGATTTAGTTTTAACTACAATATTGAACGTTAGTCAAATATTTCCTAATTTTATTTTTTTCTTTGTTTTTGTCTCTCTCAGGTTCAGACTCTAGTGTATGCCAAGTACACGGAGCCAAGGCGAACCACTTACTCCGTACGATCCAGAGTTGAACAGAACTTTGCGAAGAATGAACAATCAAGGACTTCCAGTTCATCCTATCGGAGGAAATCTAGATGAAGCAGTTGAGTTACAGCAGCCAAGAGTAGTTGGTGGGGAAAACCGGGGTCTAGCTGAAAATCAATTGGGAGATGCAATGAGAGTGCATGGTCCACCAGGCCCACAACACCATGACAACTATCGGGGCAACGTCGACATAGCAGATTCCGATGGACCCATCGTCCTACCTCCTCTACCTCCAGGGCACACATTTGTGGTGACTAGTAGTTTGATGCAGATGCTTACAGCAAGAGGCTTATTTTCAGGATCGCCATCGGAGGATCCACATGCTCACTTAGCCAAGCTCAGGGTGGTTTGCAAAAGTTGTGTAGGCAGACCAGACTTGGATATGAACGTCATTGGGTTACGAGTGTTCCCTCTGTCACTGACAGGCGATGCTGCAGTATGGTTCACTGAGCTTCCTTATAACTCAATTTTCACATGGGACCAACTAGCAGAGGTATTTAAAGCAAAGTACTATCCAGTATCTAAGAAGCTCAATCACAAAGATCGGGTCAACAATTTTGTGGCATTACCTGGAGAGTCTGTGAGTAGCTCGTGGGACAGATTCACTGCTTTCGTAAGAAGTGTCCCAAATCACCGTATTGATGATGAGTCACTGAAGGAATATTTCTATCGAGGACAGGATGATAACAATAAAGCAGTACTTGACACTATTGCTGGAGGTTCATATGGTGATTGTACATACGCACAGATTGCTGAAAAATTGGAGAGGATCTCTCGCAATAATAAAGCGTGGAGCACTAGAAGGTCAGATACTGGGAGAAACACATTTGCTGTTCATAATGCTACTGTTAACTCTGCAGATGATATTCGTGAGGAGATGGCTCAGATGAGGACAGAGTTGGGGTTGGTATTGAAGCATGTGAGTGGAGGAGCAGAAAAGGTAAATGCTGTAAATTACTTAACTAGAACTCCACCACCAGTTGAGGAGTGTTACTATGAAGAGGACACTTATGCGGTGAACAATCAGATAGGGGGTTTCTGACCAAACGCCCAAGGATCCAACACGGAAAATTGGCGCCAAGGTCAAGGGAACCAAGTTCGGAACTATGGAAATTACAACCGAGAGGGTCACTATGTCCGAGATGGGAACTTCAACCACGACAACAGCTACAACAGGAACAACTATGGCAACAGAAACGATCGGTTTGGACCCTATGTTCCCCCTCAAAATTGGGAATCTGGTGCTAGGGAAGCTGGAGGTAATATGACGCGTATCGAAGATATGCTGCATAAGATGATGAGAAGGTTTGATGCGACTGATGAGAATGTGAAAGAGATGAGTAGCGACTTATCTGGCATTGGTCAAAAGGTTGACGCCCATGCAGTGTCAATAAAACATCTAGAGCAGCAGATGACGCAGTTGTCTACTAAAGTGAACCCGCGTCAACCTGGCACTCTTCCAAGCAACACCATCCAGAATCCAAAGAATGATGGACATTGTATGGCAACTACCACTCGAGGAGGTAAGCAAACCATAGATCCACCTATGCCATCTGTGGTGGAAGTTGAGAATAGAAAAGAAGATGATGTGGTGAAAGTTAGAGAGGAGTCAGAGGTTGTGACAGAACAAAAAGTGGAGATACCTCAGAAAGTGGTTCCCATACCTAGACCTCCACCACCTTTTCCACAGAGGTTAGTGAAGAAGACTGAAGATGGTAAATATCGCAGGTTTATCACTATGTTGAAACAGCTTTCTATCAATGTCCCTTTGATAGAAGCCTTGGAGCAAATGCCTGGATATGCAAAATTCATGAAAGATATGGTGACAAAGAAAAGGTCTGTGAGTTTCAAAGAAGATGATAGATTACAGCATTGTAGTGCTATTGCTACCAGATCTCTGGTGCAGAAGAAGGAAGACCCTGGTGCTTTCACAATCCCATGTACTATAGGGTTATTACACTTTGCTAAGGCATTGTGTGATCTTGGTGCTAGCATCAACCTCATGCCCTTATCTATTTACAAAAAGTTGGGTCTAGGGGATCCAAAGCCCACTGCAATACGGTTACTGATGGCTGATCGGACTGTGAAGAGGCCCATAGGTGTGCTCCATGATGTGCTAGTGAAAGTAGAGTCTTTCATCTTTCCGGCGGATTTTGTGATCTTTGACTGTGAGGTTGATTTTGAGGTTCCCATCATCCTTGGGAGACCATTTCTTGCCACAGGGCGTGCGTTGGTTGATATGGAAAAGGGACAGATGAAGTTCAGACTGAACAATGAAGAAGCAACTTTCAATATCTGTAGATCCATGAAGCAGAATGGTGAGCCACAAACAGTATCTGCTATAACTTACAGAGTGGAGAGTGGGTCAGAGCTGCAAATTGAAGAGCGATTAGGTGTTGAGGCACTAGCAGTAGTCATGATGAATTTTGGTAGTGATGGTATTGACGAGTATGATGAGTTGGTAGCCGCACTTGATAAGTGTGAATACCGGTCCAAACCAAAGAAGTATGAGCTAGACATGAAGAATCGCGAGTCCCCACTCACAAGACCATCTATTGTGGAGGCACCAAAATTAGAGCTTAAAGCTCTACCACCTCACTTGAGGTATGTATATTTAGGTGAAGAGAATACTTTGCCGGTCATCATTGCAGCAGATTTGAATGCAAGGCAAGTAGAGTGTTTGGTGACTGTATTAAATAAGTTCAAGCGAGCGATTGGGTGGACTATTGCAGATATTATTGGGATCCCCCCCGGTATCTGTTCTCACAAAATCCAACTCATGCCAGATCATAAGCCCAGTGTTGAGCACCAGAGAAGATTAAATCCACCTATGCAAGAGGTAGTAAAAAAGGAGATCATCAAGTGGCTGGATGTGAGAGTTATTTATCCCATCTCAGATAGTAATCGGGTATGTCTTGTGCAGTGTGTACCAAAGTAAGGTGGTATGACTGTGGTTCCAAATGAAAGAAATGAGCTTGTTCCAATGAGGCTTGTCACTGGATGGAGAGTTTGCATGGATTATCGGAAGCTGAATGCGTGGACAGAGAAAGACCACTTTCCTATGCCATTCATGGACCAGATGTTAGATAGGCTTGCAGGCAAGGGTTGGTATTGTTTTCTTGATGGGTATTCGGGCTACAATCAAATTTCTATAGCTCCGGAAGACCAAGAGAAGACCACCTTCACTTGCCCATATGGGACTTTTGCTTTCAAACGGATGCCATTCGGATTGTGCAATGCTCCACCGACCTTCCATAGATGTATGATGTCGATATTTTCTGATATGGTGGATGACACTATTGAAGTGTTCATGGATGATTTTTCAGTAGTAGGTGATTCGTTTGATCATTGTCTAGAACATCTAGCTGAGGTGCTCAAAAGATGTGAAGACTGCAACTTGGTGCTGAATTGGGAGAAATGTCATTTCATGGTAAAAGAAGGTATAGTGTTGGGTCATCGAATTTCAGAGAAAGGTATTGACGTTGATAGAGCTAAAGTCGAGGTAATAGAAAAGCTTCCACCATCCATCTCTGTAAAAAGTGTTAGAAGTTTTCTTGGACATGCAGGTTTTTATAGGAGATTCATCAAAGATTTCTCAAAAAATTGCACATCCCTTGTGCAAACTGCTCGAGAAGGAGAATAAGTTCAGTTTTGATGATGCTTGTCTTAGAGCATTTGGAGAGTTGAAGGAAAAGTTGGTTACAACACCTATCATTATTTCACCAGATTGAGGACAACCGTTTGAGGTAATGTGTGATGCGAGTGGAGTGGTGCTTGGTGTAGTATTGGGTCAAAGGCGTGAGAAAATTCTTCACCCTATTTACTATGCAAGCAAAGCTCTGAATGTGGCCTAGAAGAATTATACAGTGACCGAACAAGAACTTCTTGCGGTGGTTTTTGCATTCAAAAAATTTCGTTCCTACTTGCTTGGTACTAAGGTCATCGTGCATACTGACCATTCTGCATTGAGGTATTTGATGGCGAAAAAGGATGCAAAACCACGATTGATTAGATGGGTATTTTTGCTGCAAGAGTTTGATTTTGTGGTAAAAGATAGAAAGGGAACCGAAAATCAAGTTGCCGACCACTTGTCCAGATTAGAGGAAGAGGCCATGCTAAAGCTTGGAGATAGGGCTGAAATTAATGATGCTTTTCTAGATGAACAGGTATTGGCTGCTTCTAATGATTTGATTCCTTGGTTCGCAGACTGTGCTAATTATTTGGCAAGCGACATTGTGCCACCCGATTTGTGTTTTCACCAAAGAAAGAAGTTTATGCATGATGTGAAGAAATTCTTTTGGGATGAACCTTATTTGTATCGTAGTTGTGCTAATGGGATTATTCGTCGCTGTGTGTCTGAGGTTGAAATGTTGAGTGTACTTGAAGCATGCCATTCATCACCCGTTGGTGGGTATCATAGTGGTATTCGGACTGCACATAAGATTTTGCAATGTGGATACTATTGGCCTACCATCCACCAAGATGCTCATGATTTCGCCAAGTCTTGTGATCGTTGCCAAAGAGATGGAGGGATTTCAAAGAGGCAAGAGCTCCCTATGAATCCCATACTGGTGATCGAATTGTTTGATGTATGGGGCATTGATTTCATGGGTCCATTTGTGAGTTCATATAGGATGAAGTATATTCTGGTTGCGGTTGATTATGTATAGAAGTGGGTGGAAGCAGTAGCACTCCCCAACAACAAAGGTAAAAGTGTCACCGCATTCTTGAAAAAGAATATCTTCTCCAGATTTGGTACACCGAGAGCTATTATTAGCGATGGAGGTTCTCACTTTTGTAATAAGTTGTTCAAAACACTACTTGAGAAATATGGTGTCCGTCACAATGTAGCCACTCCTTATCATCCACAGACTAGCGGTCAAGTTGAGGTGTCCAACAGAGAAATAAAGCAGATATTGGCAAAAACTGTGAACGCCAATCGAACAGATTGGTCAAGGAAGCTTGATGATGCTCTATGGGCATATCGCACTGCATACAAGACCCCCATAGGTATGTCGCCTTACCAACTTGTATATGGGAAGTCTTGTCATTTACCAGTAGAGCTAGAGCACAAGACTATGTGGGCAATAAAAAAGTTAAATTTGGATTGGGGCATCGCGTCTAATCAAAGGATGAATGACTTGAACATGCTTGATGAGTTTCGCCTAAAAGCTTATGAAAGTTCAGCCTTATACAAAAAGAAGATGAAGAGGTATCATGATCAAAGAATTGAAAAGCGAGAATTTGTGGTTGGTGATCGTGTGCTGCTATTCAACTCTAGGTTGCGCCTATTTTCAGGCAAACTCAAGTCCAAGTGGATCGGGCCATTTTTGCTCACAAAAGTGCTCTCGCATGGAGCGGTTGAGCTTGAAAATAAGGATGGAACAAGGTTTATGGTGAACGGGCAAAGGATCAAGATCTATCTGGGAAATGCTGAAACTGTGCAAGAAGTGATTGAGGCCTGCAATCTTGATGAAGTCTGAGTAATCAAAATAACTGCGTCGTGCCGCGACGTTAAATCAAGCGCTGCTTGGTAGGCAACCCAATATGTACAATCTAGCCAATGATAGGGTTCTGTTTTCCATTACGTAGTTTAGCTTTCTTTGATTACTTGCGTCTTTGTATCAATGTAGGTAGGGGTTTCAGTATTTTAGTTCTTAGTGTTGGCTAGAAGTAATATAGGGTCCATGTCTAAAAAGTGTCCAGAAAATGTAAAAAAATAGCCTATTGGTTGCTATATGTGCAGGTACACTATGCAAGAAATCTGCAGAAAATGGTCTGGTGCAGAGGTCTACGGACCCCATTGACGGTCTGTCGATTGATCCACAGACCGTCAATGGTGTCCGTAGATCCCAGGTAAGTCCCTAAAATTGTCCTAGTGTAATTGTGATCTACGGTCCCGATCTATGGACCGTAGATCGACTCACGAACCGTAGACGGGGTCTCGTGAGTCCAAACCCTACAGTTGACTGACTCGACCCGGACCCCCCATTACTTAAAACCCCCATTGTTTCAAATCATTTCCCTTCCCTCCATTACTCCCAAAACCGTTTCACCCACTCTTTAAACTTCCCAAATCACTCCATAACTACCTCATAATATCCTCCCTTCCATAAATTCCCAAAATCCCTTCCATACCAAACTCAGCCCATTCCATAATCTACCAAAAAGGGTCCGGTGTTTGGTCAGTGACGAAAAGGTGACTCCTTGGTCTTGCTAAGCATAGTATCTTCACTCAATCACCCCACTCCTTGTTGCTTGTAAGGTAATAGACTTTCTCTTCACTTTGAATTTCGATTCATAGATTGAATATAGAGGGTCGGGAGTTGGGTCTTGACCTTGGATAATTGTTAGATGAAATTGCATGATAAACATGAATATTACAATGCCCTTGGAACGATAGATAGTGATTGTATAGCTTTAATTGTAATGTGAGCTTATGTGATCGTAAATACTATATGCTAGTTTCGACTTAGGGTTCCATATCTAGTCTAAATTGTTGGGTATAATAATCGGTTGGGATCTTAAGAATGACGAACTAGCATATTTTAAGTGTGTATATGCATGATTAGGTTGTGTTAATGTTGAAACCAAAAGCCAAAAATGTATGATACTTGGCACTGATGGCTTCCACGATACCCCGTCTACGGACTGTAGATCTATCTACGGACCGTAGATGGGGTTCATCATTAGATGCACCAGCAAATTTTCACCAAGTGTAAAACCACGAAGGTGGACTACGGTCCGTAGATCCATCTACGGACCATTCTGTACTTCCGTGGTTTTCATCTGCGACCTATATTTCAGGTACCCTGATCCACGGAAGAGATCCACGGACCGTAGATCAGTCTACGGACCGTAGGTCTCCTCCGTGGATGACCACTGTAGCATCTGTCAATTTTTTTTTGTGGACTTAGTTTAGGGTCGTTACCAACTCTAAATAGTTTCTTTTGGTGCATATGGTTAGTTTTGGCACTAATATCGTTCCTGCAGGTACGATGGCACCCAAGAAGATGGTCACCTACTCAAAACGGGGCAAGTCCAAATCAGTTGCCCCTAGCTTCCGTTTGATTGATGAGGACACCGAGAATGACTCTGACCCAGCATATGTGCCTCTCAACCCTAGGGCCTCTCGCGCAGCACCCAGAAGCACCCCCCGGAAGGTGATCCCCGACGTAGTCACTGTCTCCCAGTCTGATGAGGAGCACACACTGATCGGGTCACCAACTGGGGCTGCTTCCAGTTCATAGGAACCTATGTCCGGATCCGAGTCTACCCATGCCTCAGGCTCCCAGTCTGCCCACTCTTCACAATCAGAGTCTGTCCATGCTACAGGGTCCAACGCCAAATCATCCACAGGGTCTGGAGAGAATGACCAAGCAGCCTCGTCTGATGAGGCAACTAGTTCAGAGGCCATTCCTGCACCACAGAATGATGAACCCTCTCCGGTAGCAGGGGAGCTGAATAGGTGGTGTGTAGAGGGTCAATGGAAAATCTATCGGGATGCAAAGATGGTAAATGACAAACAAAAAATGGCCTGATTAATTCAAGAGGAGCGCAGAGTCCTCACGGGGATCTTGCATACTGTGCCAGATATTCACCGGCTATTCAAACTTCACAAGTGTGACTGGATGGCTCGAGAACCAGGGACGTATAGCGAGGAGATTGTCCGGGAGTTCTATGCTTCCTATGCTGCCACTCTCCGCGGGTCCATTTCCAAGCGGTCAAAGCCACTAGCTCAGGCCCCGCTCACTTCCACCTTTGTTCGAGGGTGTCCGGTAGACATATTACCCGCCACCATTAGCCGTTTTCTCTATGGTCCTACCACGGGCCACTCTTGGTCTCCTAACACTTCAGAGTTTGATTACCGCTGGGACATCGTGAGGAGTGGCGCTTTCCAGAAGAATGCTGAGCAGCGAGAGGCTGTGATACTATGGCTGGCCCGGTACATTGCTGCAGATGGCGAGCGAGCGGAATGGGTCGTTGCTCCACGGTTGGGCATCCGGAAGGCCACATTGAATTTTGTAGTAAAGTTCTTCTAGCTGTTGGTACGCAACAGAGTGTCGCCTACAAAAGCTGACAATCAGGTCACTTGGGACAGAGCGGTGATGGTTGCTGCATTGGTGGCGGGAGTAGAGATCGACTTTGCCCGAATGCTGCTGGCAGAGATCCACGAGAGAGCTTTCAAGACCTCCACTACTTACCCTTTCCCCTGTCTGATCTTTCACTTGTTCAGGGACTCTGGAGTGCCGATCTGACATTGTGACAGGCTAGTCCACCCTACAGGGGCATTGGACATCGGCCTTATTCAGGATGACGCAAATGTGGCAGCACCTCGCAGAGAGCCCCAGATTGAGGTACCCCCCTTGGGCTCCGATCTTGCAGACACTGTGGGGCAGGCACAGGGCGGTGACCCCATTATCCCAAACCACACCGACACTGTCCCAGGATCCTCTTCTCAAGAAGCTAGTGTTGCTCCTAGTTCTTTCCGGTCCACACCACAGTTAGGAGCGACGGTTGTCCCGATGGCCAGAGTACAAAAGTTAGAGGCGCAGATGGCCACACTGCTACATCACATTCAGCCGTGGATGCAAAAGTCGATTGCCGAGTCCGAGGCTAGAATGGAGCTCAAGATGGAGGGGATGATGGACCGTAAGGTCCTAGCGGTTAATAAGCAGCTTGACGCCTTTGAGTTGCGAGTCCTCGAGCGATCAGTTCCGGCCACATACTTATCTGCTTTGCAGGCTAACATAGCCAACCTCCGGACTGATGTGGATGCCATTCTTACTGCACCTTCAGTTGAGACTCAGCCTGCCCCTACTGCGCTGGCTGATGATACAGTGCTAGATGCTCTATTCAGTGGCATCGCCGAGGAGAGTCCTGCACCGACACATGCCAAGGGCAAGCGGCACCGGTCTCATCGCACGGAGGAAGAGAAAGCTCAGAAAAGACAGCGTCGGTAGGAGAGGGAGGCTAGGAGGGCTTCGATTGCAGAGGAAGAGTTGCGCCAGCAGAGGGTGCGTGAGAGAGCTACAGGGGCATCGAGCTCTGCCCCAGTTGCAGAGGATTAGCCTATTTTGAGAGGCGTTGCGAGCACCACAGATGGTGCGGAGCGTTTGATAGAGAGCACTACTGAGGGTGCTAGGATTGCTGAGGTGGGCACTACTGAGGGTGCCCCCACTGATGTTCCAGAGGGCTCCGAGAAACCGGATCCCCCTGCTTGTTGATGATTCGCCGGCTCTTTGCGCCACAGGCTTGCTTCACTCAAATCCATTCACTTTTACTGTCTATGTATGCATTGTGGACAATTGCATCTATTTTTGTTAGAGTGGGTGAGAATCATTGACTATTCAAACAGTTTTGTGCAAAAACTAGAACTTGCCCGGTTAGTCCTTCTAAGACAATTCAATCTAGAGGATAGGAAGTGATCATAGGTCGTTGTTCTGAAAAATCAACAAATTGCCTAGAAGGATTCAACCAAATGAAATAACTGTTCCCTTTGATCCAACTTTGAGCCTAAAAATAAACCATTTCTTTCTAATACCGAACTCACTTTCCCATAATCTACTATGTTGGCCCCGGTCCCTCCTTAGACATGTGCACTTTGACTTAGGCCAAATGCCTAAGTTGAGGGTGGCTAATGTAAAAAGTAATTTCAATCTTGGCCCTGACCTGACATCGGGTATTGTGCACCTCAACTAACGGAAAATCCATAAATTGAGGGTGGCTATGAAAGAGGAAACTGAAAGAAAAATGGGGATGAAAAGAGTGAAAAAAAATAATAAGAAAAAGGGGGAAACGGAAGGAAAGGATGTGAATTATTAAAAGATAAAGGAGCAATAAAATAAAAGGAAATTGAGCTACAAAGTTTAAAGTCACATCCGTGGTTGAAGAAAATCAAGGGAAAGTGATAAAGCAATAATATGACAAAAATAGGGCAAAAAGAGGTTAAAAGCCTAGTGTAATGACAAGGAGGGCAGAAAGTCACTAAACAGTACCCAAATGTACCACACCTGACCCTGAGCCTACGTTACAAGCCAATAAAGTCCTATAGTGATCCTGGAGTCTATTTTGGAGAGTCTAAGCAGTGAAAATAAGGGCAAGCTTATGGCAGTAAGAACTAACTGTAGTTGAAATCATTTCTGAGTGTGAGTGTTGAATAAATCCTTGTACCATGAATGAAATTAAATTTTTGCGAAAAGAGGATTTCGTTTGAAGTAAGGGCACTGGTTACATCGTTGGAAAGTTGGTACCTGGGTGACAGTGAGAAGGTGTCTGTTATGTGTCAGTTGGTTGGTCTGTGTCATGATGTGATCCACATGAGTTAGCTTGTCGAGTCTAAGAGAACGAATGTGCACCCGAACAATGAGGAGGTAGAGAGCCATGTGATTGCTTGAGTTAGAAATGCTTGCTTCTATACAAGTGTCGTTTAGAGTTCTAGTGCGTCGCTTGAGGACAAACAACGAATTTAAGTTGAGGGTGTTGATATACCGTGAGTTTACGGTATTTCTAATACATTTCACTTACAAGTTGTGTGTGTCTAGGGCCTTTTTATATTGGTTTTTATGTGTTTTATCATGTTTTGCAGGAAAGGTGTTCAGGCGCGGAAGTTTAGAGATAGCTGAAGGAAATGCAGAAAAAGGCATCCACGGAGGTCATCTACGGACCGTAGGTCCATTCACGGTCCGTAGGTGATGACCGTAGATCAGCAGGAATGTGTTGAGGACAAATCAGGGAAATCTGACCAAGTGTGGAACCACGGTGCCCATTGACGGTCCGTAGATTGATCTACGGACCGTACTGTTGATCCGTAGAGTGAGACTGCGAGGGTTCCAGTACCTGATTTTTGAAGATGCTAAGTATGGAGCTACGGAAGGGATTGACGGACCGTAGGTCGATCTACGGTCCGTGCTGCTGGTCCGTCGTTTGCTTCAGAGAAGCTGATTGTTGGATGCTGAAATATTTTCTAAGTCCCGAGTGACGGAAGGGACTTACGGACCGTAGATCAATCGACGGTCCGTAAGTCAGTCTCGTGGATCGAAGACGCGTACCTGAACAAAACTTTCCTTAATTTGTTTCCTTTTTTATTTAGGATTTGTTTTCTATAAATAGGACATGTAAACCTCGTTTTTGGGGGTTAGACACTATTATTCTATTTTTGCTTTGTAACTTTGGAGATTAATTTGCAACCCTAGCAATTATTGATTTCCCAAGTTCGTTTTGAAGATTTTGGCTTTGCAATTCAAGTTAATTTTCTGGGTTTATTATTCTCTTTACGTAAGTTCATGATTTCTCCATCTACAATTATGAATTGTGTTCTTGCTAATATGAGTAACTAAATCCACAACTAGGGTTGTGGGAACCATGATCGATTAACAAAGTATGAATAGTAAATAAGCAATTCTTGACTAGTATTTTGCATGCATTGATAATTCTTTCGTTTAGAAGTCTTTTTAACGGTGGCCAACGTTAGAACTCGCCTTGTTACTACTTGCCGGACCAAGGAGGTAATTAACAAGAAAAGAATTATCAACATAGATTTAGTGTGATACTATCTAATAGGCTAGTGTCGATTGGTGCGAAGTAATAACTAAGCCAAACATCGATTATGATGTCTAATATGAGGTAAAGGTAAGGGTTAGTAAATTATACACACGTAGCCGGACCAAGGTGCGGGGTGAAATTCTCTAGATGCCGGACCAAGGATTTAGAGATACCTAACTTATCACTTTGCATGTAATACACTAGAAAAGGATTGCTATTACTAGGATTACTGCGTTATGAGATTATGGGGAACACGTATACCCTAGTTATTTCTCTTATCTTGATCACAACCAAAGTTGAGTTTAATTATTGACTACTTATTAAGTTCTTACTATTTATTTCACACAAGCACAACCCCCCTTTTTATTACTTGTTTCTGGAAATAATTTGACTAATTGAATATAATTGTTGGTTAAAAGTAAAGTCTAAACCATTTTCCTCGTGGGATCGATCTCAACCTACAAGTTGGGTTCTTTACTTGATAACGATCGCTTATGCTTCTGAAATGAGGTGTAATTTGAGCGTATAAGATGTGTTGATTGAAAGTGCACTTTGAACCTTCAAAGGGAAAGTATGTGAATTATGCATGATCTTATGAAATATATGTATATTCTTTAAGATAACTTTGAGAGTGAAGTGTCTATAATTATGATGTATTTGTTATGTTAGTGAAAGGATATTCTCATATACACACCTATGCATGAATGGGATATGATGTGAATGGTTTTCTCACATATTAAAGATTCAAAGGTTGAAAGGCTTTCTCACCTATTGAATCTATATGTAGATACGAACGGTGAAAGGTTATTCTCACGCATGATCTAAGAGCTATCTTATGAACTAAGCATGGATTGAGTGTCAAGACATTCTTCCATGAATATGAACTTAAGTTAAAAGTTAATATGTACTCCGTGGGAATTAACGCTTAGCACCGAGTGGATATTGTATATGAGATGAAAGCTTTTACACTAGTTTAGTCCGGCTTTCTAATGGGATCCTTTTACACTAGTTGAGTCTGGGTTCCCAAAGTATGTCTTATGAGTTGGAAGCCTTTTACGAAAGTTGAGTCAGGGTTTCTAGTAGCCTCCTTATCCCACAAACTATGTACCCCCATAGGTTATTTAGCTAGTGGATCCACCTAAGCTAAAAAGTATGTTTCTACCTTAGGCACGTAGGACAACCCTTTTTGTTGTGGGTAACACAAGATTCCATGTTAAGCACACATGTTCTCATGTCGGTTAAGGCTTATTCCCACAACAATAAGAACAATAATATGAATTATGAACTTTGGTTACTGAAGGATCATTTTTATGAGTTTTCAAAGGCTTTTAAAGATGATTATGATTATGGTGACTATGTTTATGACTTATGCTTTTTCCACTATCCTTATGATGTTCTTTAAATTTGATAAATTGCATACTTTGAAATGAAATGTCCCTTTTTGCTTGTTTTCAATGTTTTTATGCATGGCTATCATGCTTAGTGCTTTTTTGTACTAACACATACATTGCCTACATTTTTCCCAAGTGAAGGGTCCAGTTCTCGCGGTGATCATTGTAGTGGCTAGTGCTTGGACATAAATATCTTCCGAGCATGTTAGTGAGTCCTCATAGTTCGAGGACAACTTTTTGTTATGATGTACTTTCATTTCTTGTATTTCCCTTTTTGTACATGTTTTATGGGCTAGGTCCTATTTCATTCAAATGTTGTAATATATGGCTATGTTGAGACTCAGTGTCTAGACTTCTGCTTTTCTTTTATGAAAATTTTAGACTTGAAATGTGTTTTACTTTTATTTTTCTTTTGCTTATGTTAGTGGCTTGTATGGAGTCCTTCGGGGGTTCTATATGGCATGTTACATCTAGGGGATACCCCTAGGTCGTTAGAAACTTGGTAATCAGAGCACAAGGTTTAGAATGATTCTAGGATTATGTATCATAAGCCACGTCTAGTAGAGTCTTGTTTATGAGTGTGAAGCGCGCCAGATTTATTAATGAGAAGCTACAAGATGTTTAGAAAATTCCACGTCTTTCATTACCTTTAAGTCGTGCAATAGAGTATAACTTGATAAGGCTTTCTTATAATCCATACTCAATGCTCTACATGATATGACTACTCGAAGGGATTTCACAAGAAGTAATAAGGAACACAATGTGAATCAAGGAGCTCCTCCTGAAGCTCCTCAAGCTCTGGTTGATCCTCTAGTCGAGAATGTTACTCATATGGAGTTTAGGGCGACTATTCAAGTTTTGGCTAAAGTAGTGACGGCTCAAGCCAATAGAGGGGTGATTGATCTTGTGAACCCTAATGTGAATTCCGCGGCTTCAAGAGTGAGGGACTTTGCGAGGATGAACCCTCCAAAATTTCTTAGTTCCAAAGTGGAGAAGGATTCTGAAAGGTTTATCGATGAGGTAAATAAGGTAGTCGCTATCTGATGGTTCTACCTGATGTGTTGTTAGAACCTTTTTCTGTCTCTACTCCATTTGGTGATTCTGTGGTGGCTAAGAGGGTTTATAGAAGATGCACCATTTCCCTATCTCATAGAGTTACTCTTGTTGATTTGGTAGAGCTTGACATGTTAGACTACGATGTTATACTTGGCATAAATTGGCTGCACTCTTGTTATGCGTCGATTGATTGTAGAACTCATGTGGTCAAGTTTCAGTTCTCGAATGGGCCTATCCTTGAGGGTAAGGGGGGAAATTCTATGCCTAAGGGTTAGTTTGTCTAATGTTTGAAGGCTAGGAAGATGATCTCCAAGGGATGTATTTACCATCTTGTTAGGGTGCGGGATGTGGATTCTAAAACCCCTACTCTTGAGTTGGTCCCCATTGTAAATGAGTTTTCGAAACTGTTCCCAGATGATCAACCCAGTATTCTTCCAGAGAGAGAAGTAGACTTCGGTATTAACCTTCTCCCAAATATGCAACCTATCTCTATTCCTCCTTATATAATGTCCCTGGCTGAGTTAAATGAGTTGAAAGAACAGTTAAATGATCTGTTAGACAATGGTTTTATTCGACCGAGTGTCTCTCCATTGGGTGCTTTATTGTTATTTTTTAGAAAGAAAGATGGGTCTCTTTGTATGTGCATCGATTATCAACAATTGAATAAGGTGACAATTAAGAACAAGTATCCTCTTCCAAAGATAGATGACTTGTTTAACCAATATCAAGGTGCTAGTTATTTCTCTAAAACTGATCTTCGTTCGGGTTATCACCAATTGAGGCTGAGAGGGGTTGACATTCCGAAGACGGAACCCCAGACTCGGTATGGTCATTATGAATTCCTAGTGATGTCGTTTGGTTTAACTAATGCTCCAGCGGTGTTTATGGACTTGATGAATAGAGTGTTTAGGCAATACCTAGAAATGTTTGTAATTGTGTTTATCAATGATATTTTCATCTATTCATGAAGTGAGAATGAGCATGTTGACTATTTGAGGATTGTGTTGAATAAGTCTTCTGCTGAGTATTCAGCTTGGCTAAGGGTTCGCTTGGGGATAGCAATGGTTCTCAAGTGTCGGCCACCTCAAGGGTGTAGGCTCTGGTCGTGATAAACTTGGTATCAGAGCACAAAGTTCAAGAGTCCATAGGAGTCTATCAAACCGTGTATATAGAGTCCTAGTTATCGGTGTGAAGTGTACCACATCTATAATTAGGAGGTTGCGACATTTAGAAACTATCTCACTTCATTATTACTTTTTTCGTGCGATAGAGTTCAACTCTATTAAATTTCTTTCTAACCAGATGTGCAATCCCAAGGGGAGGTCACTAATGTTGAGTTTTGAGATGCTATATGGATGTTGAATCAAGTGGCGGCAAACAAAGCTAGACAATAGAGAGGGGATCAACATGAATTGGCTGATACATCCACAATGCATGAGTTCATAAGGATGAATCCTCCAGACTTCACTGGTTCCAGTGTCACTAGTATCCGAAAAACTTTGTGGAAGAGCTACAAAAGGTTTTTGAGGTTATGCATGTTGCTGATTCTTAGTGAGTGGAACTAGTTGCATACCAATTGAAGGGTGTTGCTAGAGTATGGTACGACCAATGGAAGAAGAGTAGAGCTGAGGGTTCACCAATTGCGAGCTGGGCTGCATTTGCCCCATTTGCCTTTCAAGTTGCTTTTGGAAATCGAGTGAGATGTCACCGTTTGATTCAGTAAGGAGATATCAACCTTAATCTCCTTGAGTACCTTATCCATTCCTTCTACCTTGTTCAGGATGTGGGAAGTATATCCTTGATCTCAAAACTTTTTGGGTTGGCATTTTGTTATTTCATTTTTGACCGTTTATAAGGAGGCACATAACGATCTCTTTCACGATCCCTATCTCTCCAATGTGCACCCCTATCACGCCAATCTCGATCCCGATCTCTCTAATGACCATAAAGATCATTGTTACAACGTTGGTTCCCACCCGACCTAGGATAGCTCTGATGAGAACCTCCACTCGGTTTGACTAAAATTGAACTTATTGCCTCGAATTGTGCATCATCCAAACTCATTCAACTACTAGCACCAACCGCATTCACAACCTTATAACCATTTCACATGATATGTTTTGTCCACAAGTCCATTTGGGTGATTATCTTTGACATTTTCTCCTCACGTTCATGGTTCTTTTCCAATTGTTCCTTTGTCATCCCAAGGTTTAGAGAAAACACTTGATCCTCCCTTGTATGCCTTGCTCAGTTAATCTTGGTCATCTAATCAAGCAACGTCGATGCCATGGCAAAAGGTTCTCTTATGATTCCACCCCTAATAAGTTGATCGGCAACACCTTTTTTAACTGTGTCAAGACTCAGGTAGAAATATTGCAAGAGATCATTATCCAATAATCCATGAGTAGGACATTTTAGAAGTAGTTGCTGAACCCTTAACCATGTTTTATGTATAGATTCACCATCAACCCGCTTGAAATTTTGAATGTTGTACCTCAATTTCACCATCTTCAAGGAAGGAAAGAATCTTTCATAAAACACTATTATGAGTTCCTCCTAAGAAGTAAAAGATTCTCTTGGTAGCTCGGCCAACCACTTTATTTCAACCCCTATCAGAGAGAAGGGAAACAAATGAAGTCGGACTCACTATTGAGAGATTCTTGAAGGAGAATACTCCACACACTTCCACAAAATTTTGGATGTGATCATGAGGGTCCTATGAGTAAGTCCCCCAAAGAAACGTTTTATTTGGAGAAGCTGAAGCATAGTTCCGGTCACATGGAAAATAGTGTTGCCCACAGTTAGGGGCAGATCAATAGCATCGACACTTACTATTTGATCTGCAGTGACATCATTAAAGTCTACGATGTCATCATTATGTCCAAGTTTACTCACATTGCTCCTTCTCACACTCATTTCTTCACCTATTGAGAGCAAACAACAAAAACACAATAAGAATATTCTACTACAACCAAATGTGTTCACAAAAACACTTCAATAAAATAATTTTAAACACCACTCCCCAGCAGCGATGCCATTTTTTGATAACGCTCAACTACAACTTTTATAATTAAAAGTGTAGGCGGTTGGTAACAAGTATAAACCCAATGATGAGTTGGGGTCGATCCCACAAGGAGTGATATGGTAGAGAATTCAAGTACGAAGTGTTAAGTATTCTAATTTCTTGTAGAACAGAAGTAAATAAAATGTAACATAATATAAATCAAAAGGTTTTGATATTTAATATCAAGAGAGTTTTGTTACTGATGCTTATCATGACCAACGACACTAACCAACAGTTCGAGTGTCTACAATCGTCAATAATATAGTAACCCAACCAAGGGTTGGGGTCGTGTCCTAAGGGAGTGGTTTTGAGAATTAATAGAAAAATAAAATTGAGTTCTACTTAGTCGTAGCCAAAGACATTAACGAGTAAAAACATAGTAAATAAAATGGGGGTGACACAAAAGTGTCAAATATCAATTAGGGGTTTTGTCACAAGTAGTAAAAATAGTAAAATTAACAAGAAAATAAAGTATGGGGAAAAGTTCTTGGGGTGTGACCGAAATACAAGTTGGAGATACATAGTTGGGTACATGCTTTCGATAGGAGATTTGCAAGATAATAGTGACTAGGCTAAGCTTTATATGGAAATAAGTTCCCTCTTGGGCAACTTACCCCGTTTCTAATGGGTTCCTCTCGGACACCCATTTTTCGCATGTAGGCTAGCCTACGCCTTACCCCACTCACTCTCTAGGATATGGGATTAGGGCTCACCCGCTCAGGCTGAACCTCATGTGGACCCACTCCTTAGGCCATTAGTCTAGCGGTCTTGGTTTCGTGAGCTCCCTCTCGAGCAATCTGAAAACACATAGGTGGTTTTGTATTTGCAACTACAAACCCATTAAATTAAACCACAGCTACTAGGTGAAATCACTATTAAAATACATCTAACCTGTCATCAAGCAAGATCGAACAACAATATCAACACATATTTGCTAAATCAAACCCTAAGAATGGGGTTTTTTAGCCACACATGAACAAGAAATAGAAATTTCTACCTAAATGAGTTTGCATTCAAATGGGTATGAAGATTTAGGTCTTGTTACAGGCCAAGAATGCAGAATCCAAGAGACCCAACTCCAAATCTTGAAGATGAAAACCCTATTCTCCTTCAAGTCTCCAAAATCCTCTCAAATTTAGAGTAAAAGTATCAAAAAAGTATTATTCTATTGTGAAAATTATAATAATGGTCCAGCTCTCTAAAAATTAATAAAGAGTTTAGCATTTGTAGACTTCAGAAGTTAGTGCAGGCGGATCATTCGACGAGGTTAGTCGGAATCGCCGATTAACTCGGTGATTCACCCTTTGGTGTAATTCATCGCCGTCTTGCACTAGCCTTCAACATCATCATTCTCTGTGTCATTGGGCGACATAGAAGAAGAAAAAGGAAGTTGGAGCTAGGGTTCAAGAATCATTTCCCAAAACTTCATCCTCACCAAATATTTTCTCTCTAGACCTAGAAGAAGAAGAAGGAAGTTGGATCTGGGTTTCAAGAATCAAGGTTATTCACACCAAATTTTTTGGGATTCATTGATAAGGTATGGTAGCTTTCATCCAGGGATAGAATTCATCCATGTAGCCCTTTCAAAATCCTAATTTCAAAGGTTGAAATCCCCAAAAGTTAGGGTTTTATTCCAAGACTCATTGGTTCCTTTCAAAATCAATTCTAATGATTGAATTATGTTATATTATGTATGAATTGGTGATTTATTATGGTTTATATGTTGTAATACCTAAGAACCCATGAAATCCCCAAATTTCCCAATAATGATCTTCTGATGTGAGTGTTTGTTGGTGAAGGGAGAATGTTATGAAAATTATCCATGTAGTAATTGAGTTACTTGAATTATGATTATATCCATGTCTAAAGTTTGAATTCTTGATGTGTTGATGGAAAGTGAACTTGGAACTTTGAAAGGGCAAGTATGTAAATTATGCATGATCTTATGAAATATATGTATATGCTTTAAGAACAGTTTGAGAGTGAAGTGTCTATGATTATAATGTAGTTGTTATGTTAGTGAAAAGGTATTCTCATATACACACCTATGCATGAATGTGATATGATGTGAAAGGTTTTCTCAAATAATAAAGATTCTAAGGTTAAAAGGCCTTCTCACCTATTGAATCTATATGTAGACATGGACGGTGAAAGGTTATTCTCATGCATAATCTAAGAGCTATCTTATGAACTAAGCATGGATTGAGTGTCAATACATTATTTCATTAATATGAACCTAAGTCAAGACTTAATATGTACTCCATGGGAATTAATGCTTAGCACCGAGTTGATATTGTATATGAGATGAAAGTTGTTACACTAGTTGAGTCCCACTTTCCAATGGGATCCTTTTATACTAGTTGAGTCCAAGTTCCCAAAGTATGTCTCATGAGATGGAAGCCTTTTACACAAGTTGAGTTTGGGTTTGTAGTAGCAATCTCCTTATCCCATAAACTATATGCCCTAACAGGTGTTTTAGTTAGTGGATTCACCTAAGCTAAAAAGTATGGTTCTACCTTAGGCAAGTAGGACATCCCTTTTTGTTGTGGGTAACACCGGATTCCATGTTATGCTCACATGGCCTCATGTGGGTTAAGGCTTATTCCCATAACAATAAGAACAAGAATATGAATTATGAACTATGGTTACTCAAGGATCTTTTGTATGAATTTTCAAAGCCTTTAAAGATGATTATAATTATGGTAACTATGTTTATGACTTATGCTTTTTCCACTATCCTTATGATGATCTTTAAATGTGATAAATTGCAGACTTTCAAATGAAATGTCCTTTTTTGCATGTTTTCAATGTTTTTATGCATGGCTATCATACTTAGTGCATTTTTGTACTGGCGTCTACATTGCCTACATTTTTCCCAAGTGTAGGGTCTAGTTCTCGAGGTGATCATTCTAGTGGCTAGTGCTTGGACTTGACTATATTTCGAGCTTGTTGGTGAGTCCTCATGGTTTGAGGATGGTTTTTTCTCATGATGTAGTTTCGTTTCTAGTAGTGTCTTGTTCATGAGTGTGAAGCGTGCCACAATTATGAATGAGAATCTACATGGGGTGCTCTAGTGTTATTTTTTAGAAAGAAAGATGGGTCTCTTCGTATGTGCATCAATTATCGATAATTGAATAAGGTGACCATTAAAAGCAAGTATCCTCTTCCAAGGATAGATAACTTGTTAACCAACTTCAAGGGGCTAGTTATTTCTCTAAATTTGATCTCCGTTCGGGTTATCACCAATTGAGGGTGAGAGGGGTTGACATTCCGAATACGTAATTCCAGACTCGGTATGGTCATTATGAATTCCTAGTGATGTCGTTTGGTTTAACTAATGCTCCAGCGGCGTTTATGAACTTGATGAATGAAGTGTTTAGGCAATACCTCGACATGTTTGTGATTGTGTTTATCAATGATATTTTGATCTATTCAAGGAGTGAGAATGAGTATGTCAACCATTTGAGGATTGTGTTGAGTAAGTCTTTTGCTGAGTATTGAGCAAGGCAAAGGGTTCGCTTAGGGATAACAATGGTTCTCAAGTGTCGGCCACATCCAGTGTGTAGGCTCGGGCCACAACAAACTTGGTATCAGAGCACATAGTTCAAGAGTCCTATGGAGTCTATGAAGTCGTGTCTATAGAGTTCTAGTTATCGGTGTGAAGCGCGCCACATCTATAAATAGTAGGTTGCGACATTTAGGAACTATCTCACTTATTTCATACTATTTTTGTGTGATAGAGTTCAACTATATAAAGTTTCTTTGTAATTCGTGCTTGCGCGTATCTTTAGAATCATGCCTCCATGAAGAGCTGTTCTAGGTCATCCTGCTAGAAGGAATGCTGATCCTCAAGATCAAGGGGTACCCAATGCACCAGATGTGCAGCTCCAAGTGGAGGTCATTAATGCTGAGTTTATAGATGCTATCTGGATGTTGTTTCAAGTGGTGGCCAACCAAGTTGGTCAGCAGAGAGGGGATCAACATGACGTGGCTGATATATCCAGAATCTTTGAGTTCTAAGGATGAATCCTCCACACGTCACTGGTTCCAGAGTCTCTAGGATTCGAAAAATTTTGTGGAAGAGCTACAAAAGGTTTTTGAGGTTATACATGTTGTTGATTGTAAGTGAGTGGAACTAGCTACATACCAACTGAAGGGTATTTCTAGAGTATGGTACGACTAATGGAAGAAGAGTAGAGATGAGGGTGCACCAGTTGTGAGCTGCGTTTGCCCCAATTGCGTCTCATGTTGCTTTTGGAAACAGAGTAAGATCTCACCATTTGATTCAATAAGGAGATATCACCCTTAATCTCCTTGAGTACCTTATCTGTTCCCTCTACCTTGTTTAGGATGCAGGAAGCATATCCTTGGTCTCAAATCTTTCTGGGATGGCATTTTGTTCTCTCATTTTGACCGTTCAGGAGGAGGCACATAACGATCTCTATAACGATCCCTATCTCTCCAATTTGTACCCTATAACGGCAATCTCGATCCTGATCTCTCCAACCACCACCACGATCAATGTTACAACCTTGGTTCCCGCCCGACCTAGGATAGCTCAGACAAGAACCCCCACTTGGTTTGACAAAAATTGAACATCTTCATTGTACATGGCCTAGAATTGTGCGTCATCTAGAGCCACTCCACTACTAGAACCAACCGCATTCAGAACCTTATAACCACCTCCCATGACATGTTTCGTCAACAAGTCCATGTGGGTCATTATCTTTGCCATTTTCTCATGAAGTTCTTGGTTCTTTTCCAAATGTTCCTTTGTCAGCCCAAGGTTTAGAGGAAACATTTGATCCTCCCTTGTATGCCTTGCTCGACTAATCTTGGTCATCTCATCAAGCAACGCCGATGCCACAGAAAAAGGTTGTCTTATAATTCCACCCCTAATAAGTTGATCGGCAACACCTTTGTTGACTGTGTCAAGACTCTAGTACAAATATTGCAAGAGAACATTATTTAATAATCCATGAGTAGGACATTTGAGAAGTAGGTTTTGAAACCTCAACCATGTTTTATATATAGATTCACCATCAATTCGCTTGAAATTTTGAATGTTGTCCCTTAACTTCACCATCTTCGAGGAATGAAATAATCTTTCATAAAACACTACTGTGAGTTCCTCCCAAGAAGTAAAAGATTCTCTTGGTATCTCGGCCAACCACTTCATTTCTTCCCTTATCAGAGAGAGAGGAAATAAACGAAGTTGGATTCACTCTTGAGAGATATTCTTGAAGGAGAATAGTCCACACACAACCACAAAATTCCGGATGTGATCATGAGGGTCTCTATGATGAAGTCCCCCAAAGAAACCTTTCATTTAGAGCAACTGAAGCATAGTTCCGGTCACATGGAAAACAGTGTTGCCCACAGTTGGGGGAAATCAATAGCACCGACACTTCCTATTTGATCTGCATTGACATCGTTAAAGTCTACAATGTCATCATTATGTCCAAGTTGACTTGCATTGCTCCTGCTCGCACTCATTTCTTCACCTATTGAGAGTAAACAACGAAAACACAATAAGAAAATTCTACTACAACAAAATTAGTTCACAAAAACACTTCAATAAAAGAATTTTAAACACCACTCCGGCAGCGACACCATTTTAAATAATGCTCAACTACACCTTTTATAATTCAAAATGTACGCGGTCACTAACAAGTATAAACCCAACGATGAGTTAGGGTCGATCCCACAAGGAGTGATATGGTAGAGAATTAAAGTACAAAGAGTTTAAGTGTTCTAATTTCTTGTAGAACAGAAGTAAATAACACGTAACATAACATAAATCGAAAGGTCTTGATTTTTAATATCAAGAGAGTTTGGTAACATTGTAATAGAAGTAACTAATACGTTGTTTCAACAAGTATAAAGTGGGCCGTAGGAGTGTGTGAATAATTGAATACTAATTTCGCTTAATGGATAATTATCAATTGCTTTAAGTTGTTGAATCTCAATGGGTAGGATGGGTTTTGAATATAATAGCTATATCTCAATCAACAATTATTCTTCGAGTGAGTTCTCTCAAACCTCAACAAGGTTAACAATAAAAAAACACCCAATTCCTTAACTCAACCCACATTTTGAAGCTGGGTTGTAACCAATACAATTATCAATCATTTCTTCTACTCTATGAATCTTCTGCAAGCAAACATCGAGAGCTATGACTAGAACTAAATTTACAACTTCAGTTCATAGATTAAAACATGAATAAATGATTGAACCCATTTCGAAACAACATTAATTATAGCGATGGGGTTTAGCCAATCATAGTAAAAAGAAAGAAATCGTTACCAAGATGTTGTTCCATCAAATTAACAAAGTCTCCAAAGGTTAAATCCTGAAATTAAGACTTAAACCTTGAATCCCCAATAATATAAGCCCAAAAACCTCCATGAGTATTCAATAATGTCATTGTATGTGAAAAAAATCTAAAAAATGTATAATACACTGTGTAAGACTATCTTTTCTCTATTCAAAAACCAATTTATACATTTCCAAAAACTTCCCAAAATGTCAAAATGTGGGCTCACTCGGTGAAGTTAGTCGGGATCGCCGATCGACTCGGCGATCTCCTGACAGGCCATCTTCTCACCTTTTGGCTTGAGTTCTACATCAAATTGTTCTGGAAGATTTAGTGAGCTGGATTGCGATCTCTATTCCATTCGGCGAGTCGCGAATGTGTCTTTGCACTTGCCGAGTTCGCTTATTTAGTTCATGGGCTACTTAACTAGAAAGTTTGGCGAGCTGGAGGCTCATTCGGTGAGTTGCCTGTGGATTTTGCGAGCTACAACTTCTCTTTCTTCAACATTTTCAACTTTTTTACTTTCTTTTGAATCGTAATGTCCTTGCCTTGTTCTTTATCCTTCATTGCTGCATATAAACAAATTAATATCAGTTATGAACACGACATTGAGGACAGAAATTCATTCAATAACAAGTTTTACATAAGTCAAAATTCTCGACTCATCAAGGAGCATTGGAGGAAACTTGGCCAAAAAAGCTTTGTCAAAATTTAGAGCGACCATGTCCATCGGACCTTGAGTGTGAGAAGTTACCATCATCGGCTTCGGTTCTCTTTGCCTCCCTAGACCTTTCCTTTAGTCTCTCCTCTTCAATTTTTTGAGCATAAACCATGAGATGAGAAATTTCCATATCATTGATATGCATAGTGGTCCGACCACTACAGGAAAAGTGTGAATTACATGGGGATTTCCTTAGGCATTAGTATTAAAATTCATAGGAAACTTATTTTTTTTTGCAAATTTTCATACTAATCCCCAGGAAATTCACCATGTTCCTTAACCACCATCTCGGACACACCTGGAACAAACTTACTCATCCTTGCCCTAGGATCAACAATCATAGTAGGAGCATATCGAGACAATTGTGTGACCTTCAAAGCATATTATTTCACACTCATGCTTCCTTGACAAAGGTTGATGAACTCAAGTACCTTCGCCTCCCTCATTTCGAGGGGGAAGAACCTATCCAGCAAAGCAACCTTAAACTTTTCCTAATCGAGAGGACCCACATCATTTGCCCTCCCTTCCTTCCATTAGTTGAACCAAACTTGAGAGATACTATTAAGTTGGTAAGCGGCCAATTCGACCTTTTCCACCGGCGTCACTCCTATAATCATCAACACCTTGTACACTTCATCAATGAGCTCTTGAGGGTCATCCTCAACCTTGGAACCATGAAACTCCAGAGGATTCATCCTAGTGAAATCCCTCACTCTAGTTGCCGCCGTACCCACATTTATGTTCACAGGATTCACAAACTCCTTATTGGCTTGAGATAACACTTGGAAAGTAGCCCTAAATTCCGCATTAGTCACTTGTTTGGCCTAAGGGTCGATCGAAACTTGAGTAGCTTCAGGAGGACCCTCTTGTTCCACATTCTCTATCACATTCTTTCTAGCATATGCCCTTTGAATTGCCATATCTTGTAGAGCATTTGATAAGGATAAGGAGAGAGGCATTATAGGGTTAAACTTTACAACACGACTTTAGAGTAATGAAAGAAGTGGAGTTTCCTAAACATCTTATAGCCTCTCATTTATAAAGGTGTTACACTTCACACTCATGAACAAGATTCTACTCAACGTGGCTTATGAGACTTTCCTAGGACCTTTCTAAACCTTGTGCTCAAAATACCATGTTTTTCACGACCCAAAGTATACCCTAGGTGTAACCTGGCGTATAGATCCCGAGAGGGCATACACAAGCCACTTAGAATACATCATACAAGATAATAGAAATTCAATAGAATTTATAAGACAATTCAAATTTTTATAAAAAGAAGCGAAAGTCTAACCAATGTCTCAAAGCCATCTAGTACATAACAATGCTCAGGACGTAACCCGTACATCAAGTTCAAAACTTAAATATAAAGATAAAAAGGCTTGATCCTCGGAGCATGAAAACTAACCAATCTTCAAGCTTTTGCTAACTGATCCAAGCCACGGAAGTGCAAATTTTGAGTGTTGGCCCCTACATTTGGGAGAATGTAGGAAAAAGTATGTGTTAGTAAAAAATTGTACCAAGTATAATAGCAATGCATAAAGCATGTGAAATCATGCAAAAAGTACATTTTCATGATATGATATGACCAAGCTAAAAACATGAGATAAAAGAGTTAGAAATGATAAGTCATTAAAACATGGTCAATGCAAGCCAACATCTTTAAGATGTTCATGAGATACTTCTTGAGATGACCTTAGTTCATTATTATGGGAGAATTACCTTTTACCGACATGTAAGACCATGTGAGCTATTAACATCGAATTTGGTGTCTACCATACACCGAAAAGTGGTGTTCTCACTTGCAAAGGTAAGAATAATGAATGTCTAGCTTGCGTGGATCCACTAGCTAATGTCTATCTAGACAACCCATTGTGGCACATAGTTCATGGGACATGGGTAATCGCCACTTGTCCACTCGGTGCTAAGCATAAATCCCCCAAAATATTCATTATTCTTAAGTTTTATTCACATTCATGAGACATGGGTAATCGCCACTTGTCTTACCATTGGAAGTCATCGGTAATCGCCGCTTGTCTCATTATTATAGTAGCTCCTTAAATTTGATTCATTTTAGATGAGATGACCTTTCAACCATAGAATCCTTTATGTGAGAAAGCCTCTCATATTCGTGCATTGAATAATTATGTAAGAAATCCTTTCAGCACAATTAAGAACAACACCATCATATATGCTTTACTATCGAGGCAACTTACATCATATTTCATCAATTCCATAAGAACATGCATATTTTCATAATTCTCCTTTTATAGTTCAAAACCCACTTTCAATCATCATAATATAGAAAACAAAGGTTAAGCAATTGTTCATGGGAATTCATCTTAAAAACATGGAATCTTCTCAATTCATGCATAATAGATCATAAAACAATCAAATAAATCAACACTGAAAGGGGCCTATGACAAAGAAGAAAAACTCTAACTCAATTGGGGATTTCTAACTTTAATTAATTGATAATTTAGGAACTCCATGGAGGAAAGGTCTCCATGGGTGAATACTATCATACCCTAATGCAAAAAGCTTAATCTCAATGGTGGAATTGGAGACTTGACATGAAAAGCTTAGATTTCTTCTTTTTCTTCTAGAAAAGAGAAATATTTGAGAGAAAGAGTTGTTCTTCTTTTTAAAATTTGAGATAATGAATAAATTTGGAAGATTTTGGGGTTTGATACGTTTATATAGGGCTTCTAAATAAGGTTAAAATGGTATAGTATTAAGCTAGAATAATTAGAAAATGACCCAAAAGCTCTTAAGGACAATAATTGTCGACCTCACTCACGGCGCAACCCACGGTCCGTTTGTCAGACCACGGACCGTCCTAGTTCGTTGTGAGTGAGATCAGAGACCACCCATTTATGGACCCCCAACGATGGACCACACCTACTGCCCGTGTGTCCATCAATGGACTGTGAAGCACCACTATAGGTCCCAACTCTGGGCCTAAAAAATCTCTCTTAGTCTGGGTTTCACCTACGAGACCTATCTACGACTTGTGCATTGATTGAAGGACCGTCTTAGTGACCCATCACAAAATACTAGAACTTGATATATTTTTTTGAAAATTTTTACTTGTCCATCACGTCACCACCAATGGATCCTCGCCGCACCAACGGGCCGTAGGTGGTGTCGTCTGTGCTGGCACCAGGTCTATGAAAAACTGAAATTTCCCCTTCTCGAATTTGAGGTGTTACATGAAGTCATGATTGAACCTAGTATAATCCACCAATAGGTATGAAAATCCATACCCAGAATGACAAGTAAAGAGTATAAGGGTAGAACTAAAAAGAATTAACACTAGTCTGTAATATAAGACAAAAGAGGAAGAAAGCAAAAATCTATATATATAGGGGAATCCCTCTCAAAACTTGGAAACCACAAGTATAGAGCTTTCTAATATTAAAATACTAGTACAAAAGTAGACCACCTATAGGGGAACAAGGTATCTTACTCCCACACTAATCAAGGTATCTTACTCCCACACTGAAAAGAGATGTCCTTACTGGCCAAGGCAATAGACCATGAGTTTCTAGCTTAGGTTGATCCACTAGTAATGTCACTTAAGAAAGCCTACAGGAGCACAAATTTAGCGACAAGGAGTATTCTACTTGAGACCTGACTTCGACAAATTGGAGAGCCACCATCTCAATATCTTCTCAATGCTAAGTAAAAATTTTAACAAAATTAGTCATAAACATAAGCATATCATCCTCCTTCAGAAAAAGTAGAATTGAAATACTAATCCAAGAAAAAAACATCATTGAATAACTCCTTAAATCTTTGAATCATGCATGAGTGAGAAAACCTTTCACCAAACTATGAACTCCTAGTGTTAAAAACCTTTAACATTTTCATTGATGTCAATCCTATAGCAGTCTAGATCATCAGAAAAATCTCTTTCATAAATCATGAATATCTTTCATGGAAACATCAATCGTAGATTAAAAAATTATTCATAAATTCATACCCATCTATTGTTCATAGTCAAAATATGAGATCATAACCAATCAATTCAATCAATACAAACAGAACCCACAAGGATTTGAATGAAGACCTAAACATCTTAATTCAAATTGACTTGAAGAGATTTAGAAACCTATGAGCTCAATGGGTGAATGGAACCCATTGATGAAGTTATACATACCTTGAGACCGAAGGCTGAAATAAATGGTGAAAAGGAGACTTGACTTGAAAACCTAGCTTCTTCTTCCTTGCGCCTTGAGAGAGAAACTTTGAGAGAATTTGGGGATTTTGGGATAATGATTTGGGAATGGGTAGATTTACGGGTAAACTCAGTAATAGGGACTATTTTATAGGCTAAACGACGTAGTATAGGAATTAGGGGCATAGGAAAAGATCAAAAATACCCTTTAAAATAATTGTCAATCAACCTTACGGTTGAGACCTATGACCATAAAAATTTCCTACAGAGTACTAGTCAACCAAAGGTCGAGTAACTAGGCCTATATTTTGGTACGATTCCTACTAATCGTTCCTATGAACCGACAAACTTCCTATGGTCCATAGACCCCATCCATAAACGTCAACTTTCAACTCAAAATTTCACTAAGTGGGGTTTTTTCTAGGGAACCTTCCTATGATCCGTCATCCATGCGATTGACCGTCCTAATCAATCGTAGAATGGGTTACTAGGACTCTATTTCCAAATTATATTTCCTACTTCTTACAATACTGGTCTATGACCCGTAGAACTCCTATAAGTGTAGATTGGTCTTGTAGACTTGATTCAGTAGCCCTAGTTTGGTGTTCTTTTCCTTTTATAGAATTTTGAGGTGTTACAGTTATAGATCAAGATCCACTTTTCAGATGTAATTGTGTTAACCAAGAATAGTGACCAAAGTGAAATCTTGGCTTAAGCTTCATTGTTAAAATACCTAACGACACAAACTCCTACTAAAAGTCTCTGGGCCCTAACCTACAATGCTCCAGCCTAAAATGTCCCTTCCAAAGCTAATGAAAACATCAGAATTGCATTATGAGGCTTTCTTTCTAAACCTTTGACAGAAGTTAACTAGTTAAGTTTCAAAGGCTCCAAAATACATAAACTTACACAAAACCCAAATGAACAACCCAGTGACCATACTGTCAGACCCAGGGGTCCCCACAAGAACTACCTAATTGTTGAAAAAGATCAAAATACACAGAAAATGAGATGGAGGATCGTTACATTGTCCTTCTTCATTTTATTTGTTTAATATTTTCTATGTTCATTCTAAAATGAGTTCCAGTAGCAATAAAAGGATTGGAAAGCTTTGTAATAAATTAACAAAGTATAAGTATATCCCCAAAACATTTGGAGTCAATAAGAGAAATGTTGGTGTTGTCGGTTTTGGCCTTACCTCTGAAAAAAATGATGAATGGTTTGTTTGTGATAGGAGGTTTTAGAACAATGGGGAAAAACCATTATTGGGAAAATTCCATGAGTTCCTCACTGTCCAATTTAGAAATCCTGGGAAAACAAGGATAGTACTTGTGGTCATCCAATTGTTATGAAATATTGGAGTTGAGCAACAATGTTGGATCATCTAATCAATTGTATTTTCCTAAAGATGAAAATGATATACAAGATTTTTTTTCGTGATGATGTATTTGATAAGCCTACTAATATATAAGAAATGAATTATGAGGAGTGCAGAAGAAATTCCTTTAATGTCTCAAAAAATTGAATATTCACACGATTGGTGATCATGTGAGACAACGACATTGTCCAGCCTGCTAAGGTGGTTCAGGTGCACTTAGGTGGTTCACGGGGTGGCACTCATTGATATCCAATAAAAAATAAAAGGTGGATCAAGGTTGAACTTGCACAGAGAGTTTGGTCAACTTTTAGAGGAGGAGCTCTGTTTGACACGAATAGATGTGTATTTAAGCTAGATCAAGGTTCATCATATTTATGTTCTTCTGCGTGTATAGTATATCAATACATATTTTAACTTTTAATTTAGTATTGACATATGGTTATTTTACTGAGTGCTTTAAATAAGGAAAATTTATGTCTTCGAAGTTAAGTTGGTTAAATTGCATACTCTATTCAAATTTATTGATTTTTTCATAATCAATTCTCCATTTGGTTTTTTTGTTCCACGTGTTTAAGAAAACTCCATATAAAGTGCCTATCATTTCCATATTAGATTACAGTATTTATGAGCTATTCAAATTATTAGTATTAGACCAATATGATTTAAAACATATATTAAAATTGTTTATAAGCCATATGTATTATTAATATTCAAGCTGTTTGGGTAGTTTTATTGGAATACAATTCTTTAGTAAAAAAATATTCATAAATAGAAAAGAAAATGAAAAGTTTCTGAATGGATGGAAGTTGAGATTTAATGAGACTTCTCATAAACATTTATCCTTTAATTTAGCTAGCCTTGAAAGGTAAATGAGGTAAGGTTATGTATGATTTTATAAATTCTATTCCTTCAATTTATCTAACCTTAAAACGTAAATCATATAAGGATATGTATGAATTTATAAACTAATTAAACAATGATATGAATGATTTCATAAACTATTCTCCTTTCATTTATCTAATCTAAAAAAAGTAAATCTACAAAGGATATGGATGATTTTATCTACTCTTATCCTTTAATTTATCCAATCTAAAAATATTACTCAGATAAAGATAGTGATTTCATAAACTCTTATTCTTTCATTTATCAGCCCTTAAATGATAAATTAGATAAAAATATGGATAATTCTATAAGCTATTATCCTTTTATTTTTTTAACCTAAAAAGTAAATTCAGTTAAGGATACAGATATTTCCTTTGTGGTAATCCTTTAAAATATATCATTCATATTATTTACTTTTTGGCCTTTGATTTACATATAATTAGTTTTCCTTTTATGTAAATGTAGTGACCTAATACTAGCTTTCAATGTAAAAATCGATTACTATTTTTTGTCTTGTGCACTAACATTCACTAACATTCTAAAGTAGCACCCAAAAAGTTATAAAAGCCAATGTAGTGAGACAAGCAACTTCCACTCTCACTTTTCCTTCTTCATTCGGTTTGTCCAATATTTTCCAAGTTCATTCCGTAATGAGTTCTAGCAGCAATAAAATTGTTGGAAAATTTTGTAATAAATCAGTACAGTATAAGTCTATACCCAAAACATTTGAGAACGATGAGAGAAATGTAGATGTTGTCGATCTGGGCCTTAACTTTGATAAAAGTGATGAATGGTTTGTTTGTGCTAGAAAGTTTGATAACAATGTTGTAAAAACCAATTCTGGGAAAATACCATGGATTTCTCAGTCCCATTTCAGAATCGTTGGAAAACAAGAATAGTACTTGTGGTCAGCCAATTGTTCCAAAATTGGAGTTATGTAACAATGTTGGATCATCTAATCAATTTGATTTTCCTCAAGATGAAAGCGATGAAGATGATTTCTTTAGTGATGATGAATTTGATGAGCATACTAATATAAAAGAAATGAATAATAACGAGCACAAAAAGTGTTTTCGGTTCAAGAAATTCTTTGAATGTCTTGATAAATTAACTATTCATATGATTGGTGATCCTATGAGACAATGGCATTGTCCTGCCTGCAAAGGTGGTCCAGGTGAAATTAGGTGGTTCACATGGTTGCACTCATTGATATCCCACACAAAAACAAAAGGTGGGTCATGGTTTAAATTACATAGAGAGCTTGCTCAACTTTTAGAGGAGGAACTACGTCCGAGGAGCAGTGTGTGACAGAAATACGTGTGTATTTAAGCTAGATCAAGGTCAAACATATTTAAGTTTGTCTTTGTGAATAGTCTATAAATAAATATTTTAACCTATAATTTAGTATTTCCATATGGTTATTTCTGTAAGCCCTATAAATAAGGAAAATTCACGTATTTGAATTTTTTTTGGTTAAATTACATACTCTATTCATAATTATTGAATTTTTCATTATTAATTGTACATTCAATATTTTAGTTCGATGTGTTCAGGGACATTCCATATAAATTTTCTATCATCTCAATATCAAATTTTAATATTTTTGATGTCACAACCCAAAAATGAACGTGGTGACACTTGTCTGTTCCCACTAACACAAGTTAGCTTCAACCCAATGAAAATAAAAGAAATACTACAATATAGTAAACCAAGACCATGACGATGGAGGAAAACTTATTCATTCTAAACAATACCCCAAAACCTGCTTGTCACGTGTACAAGCCACTAAATACATAAGTGTGGAATTAAGAAATAAATACTATTCTCAATTTTTGTTTCTCAAATAGAACAAAGTGAATGGGAAAAGAAAATAGAGGGCCCATAGGATAACAAACAACTACCTCTTCAAGTTGTTGATAAGCCTCGATATTAATTGAAGGGGGAAAGAGATAATGTGGGTTCGGGCTCGGAACCTACACAAGTGTAGAAGAAAGGGGTGAGTACCAACAACACGGTACTCTGCAAGCAACCTACTAAATAAAGCACTGGCTAGAAAACGAACACCCCTGACTCTCCAACTGAATCTCCTCAAACTAAAACATGCATAGAAATCCTCCCAACCTAGTAATTCTACAATACACAACTCACAAAACCCAATATTCACAGTTCAATCTTCAGAATTAAATAAAATAAGTCAATTAGTTCAGTCACACACAACAAGCATATCAATCTAAAGTATCAAACAAGTCACGCATAAGCCTCAAAGGCATCAAGTCATAATAATCAGTCTCTCAACGCAACCATTTCTCATTGGCTTTATATCACTATCCATAATGAATTCTCATCAACTTTAATTAATTCACTAGCCGTAAATATTTCCAATCGGCTTTATATCACTAAACGAAACAATTTTCCATCGACTTTATAAATCATCACATGTCTCATCACGCTATTCATAATCAATGCACACAAGCAATATCACACTATATAAAAGAGACAATAATTCATACAATTCAAGTTCCTATTCATACATTCAAGCATATCATCAATCAATCAACAAGGGTCACAATAAGGCAATTCACATCATCATCTTCAAAACAAAGCCCTTTTCATTTCAACCCCTTTTTATTCATATAGATGTAACAAGTGAATAATTTAACCGTTCCCCTCATCCCCATTACTCCCAACACGCAAGCAAAAAAGGAAGCATACAAATTTAACTAGCATACAAGGTTTATGAAGACACTTGGCTTAAATCAATAAACAATCAATCCAATAGTTGAGTCTTCCCCTTCTAAAGCACTTCCAAATCCACATAATCTAAAATAATCAAGTATTTTCAATCACCCATCGGAAACAACACTCTCCACATCAATTATGTAAATAAATGGGTTAAAGAACTCAAAACCCAATATCAAAATAGAGATCTGAATCCGGAAAACAATACTCTAAAATTATGTTTATGGCTTGAAAAATACATTAGTGAAAATTAGGGGTGTCAAAAATGAACCCAAACATAGGTAACACACCCATAATTTTAAGGGTTGGGCTCAAGATAATTTGAATTGGGTTCAATCTCAACCCATTCAAGCTTAACCCATTTTAAGAGAATCCTCAATTGAGCCCAATTCAATCTCCAATTTCAACCCATTTTAAAATTTTGAATTAAGATATGTTCTTATATTGAAGGTATGAATTATTATCTACTTAACATCTTTTAATTTTTATCTATTCATTCGTTACTTTTAAAAAAATATAATCTTGAGATGAAATTCAAATTGTTATTATAAAAGTTAAATATCAATATGTTAAAATTATTGAGATTAATCAGGTAAAATTGGGCGGGTGAAGACCCAACCCACGTTTAGCCCTTTGAGCCCAAAGTAAACTTGAACGGGTCAACACCCAACCCGATTTCTATTTCAACCCATTTAAATATCTCCAATTTCAACCCAACCCGCCCATTTTACACCTCTAGTGAAAATCATTTCGAAAATGGGATCAAAACCACTTCAAAATCTTCAATTTAGCTAAGAACTTGGGTTCTTGAATAGCCATGCCATTAATCGACCAAAATTCCACATTTTGATGATTAAACTCATAATTTATCAATGGAAAATGAATGTTTAGGATCAAGAAAACTTACCACTAATCTAGCACAAAAACTCCTTTCATAATTTGCCACCAAAGGTCCCCAAATGCTCGAAAATGAAAAATTGGGTGTAAACACTGAAATAGTAGGTATGGGTTCTCTTAAGCAGCTAGTTCTTGCAAAAGCAACATGAGGTTTGCTTAAGCGAACCTTGCCAAAAGAAGAGGCCTTCATGGGGCGTTTCGTTCCCTGTGAGCTGAGACAGGCCAAGGTAAGATAATTCCTTACTCTTAAGCAGGAATCCATGAGTGTGCATGAGTGAAGTTCACTCAACTGTCCTGCTATGCTCCATTGATGGTTGCTGATATGAGGAGCCGAATGAGCTTGTTTCTGTTTAGGTTGTCTCGTCTGTCAAGCAAGGAGGGTAAGGCTGTGATGTTGATATGAGACATGGACATAACAAGGCTGATGATCCATGTGCAACAGGTTGAGGAAGATAAGCTGAGAGATAGAGAAGAGTTCCGAAATAAGAAGGCTAAGACAACATGAAATGATTCCGAGCAGCAATAGAGCAAGGCGAACCAACCATCCTTTCATCAAAAGCCAAATAGGCCTGCTCTATCATCTGCTAGTGCACCTGCTCCAAGGAACAGAGGTGTTTTCAATAATCAGAACTTCAGAGCTAGACTTGCACAATCTCAAGGTAGTTTGGCACAAGGAGGTAATGGGCCTCCTGTATGTGCTAAGTGTGGTAGGAACCACCTAGGAGCATGTCGTGATGTCTCCACTGGTTGCTTCAAGTGTGGTCAGAATGGTCACTTCATGAGAGAGTGCCTAAAGAACATGCTGGGTAATGGTAATGGGGGCAATAGATCCCAATCTTCTTTAGTGGCTCCACCAGATAGAGCTGCACCTAGAGGAGCTACTTGAGGGAAAGGCGGAGGAGCAAACTGTTAGTATGTTATCACAAGTCATTAATGGCAAGAGAATTCACCTGATGTTGTCACTGGTATGTCAAAGTCTTTGCTTTGGCTATATATGCATTGTATGATCCAAGTGCGAGCCTATATTTTGTGAGTCCATATGTTTCTATGAGGTTTGATATTATTCCCAAACAACTTCTTGAGTCTTTCAGTGTTTTCACACTTGTTGGTGAGTCTACTCTAGTTGAGAGAGTTTATCGTGATTGTACCATTTATCTCAATCACAAGGACAACATGGCTGACTTATTTGAGATATATATGGTGGACTAGGATGTTATTCTAGGTATGTACTGGCTTCATGCTTGTTATGCCTCAGTTGATTGTAGAACACGAGTAGTTAAGTTCCAGTTTCCTAATAATTCAGTTAGTGAGTGGAGGAGTAGTTCAGCAGTGCCTAAGGGACACTTTATTTCGTACCTTAAGGCCAGAAAGTTAGTTTCGAAGGGGTGCATCTAGCACTTAGTCCGAGTTAATGACTCTAGTTTTGAAACACCACCTATTCAGTCAATTGCAGTTGTGAGTGAGTTTCAAGATGTCTTTCCAGATGATCTTTGATACACTCTAATTACATTTCCCTAAAGAAGTATAAGCGATCGTTATCAAGTAAAGAACCCAACTTGGAGGTTGGGGTCGATGCTACGAGGAATATGGTTTAGACTTAAACTTAACTCACTATTATATTCGTTTAGTCAACTTATTTCCGAGACAAGTAAGTTAATTGGGGGGGGGGGATTTGTGAAACAAATACCTGATTGCTGTTAAGTAACAAGTGAGCAAGATTCAAACATTGTTGTTATTAATATGAGAGAGATATTAGGGTGTACGTGTTACCCATAAGCTCTTAACGCGGTAATCCCAATAATAGTAATCCTTTCCTAGTGTATCACATGCAAAGTGATAAGATATGTATCCCTAAGTAATTGGTCCTCCAAATAGGGAATTTTACTCCGCACCTTGGTCTGGCTACGTATGTATAATTTACTAACCCTTACCTTTAGCTCATATTAGACATCACATCAATGTATGGCTTAGTTTTCACCCTCGCACCAATTAACATTAGACTATTAGATAGTATCAAACTAAATCTCTATTGATAATTCTTTTCTTATTAACTACCTCGCTCCTTGGTCCGACAGGTAGCAACAAGTTGAGTTCTAACGCATGTACTCATTAGAAAGACTTCTAAGCGAAAGAATTACAATACATGCATCAACACTATTCAAGAATTACTTAGTTAGTATTCATAGTTAATTGCTCATGGTTCCCACAACCTTAGTTGTTGATTTAGCTACTCATGCTTGAAAGAACACAATTCATATTTTTAGAAGAAGAATTCATGAACTTACGTATTGAGTAGAAGAAATCCGTAATCTCCAATTGAAATTCAAAGCAAAAATCTTATAAAATGAAATCCGAAAATCAAATTGCTAAAGTATGCAAGTTAATTCCCAAGAAAATACCAAGAACTAAAAGTAAACAATAATGTCTAACCCGCAATAACGAGGTTTACATACACTATTTATAGAAAAACTTGTCGTAAACAAAAAGGAAACGAAATAAGGAAATAAACTTTTTGGATGTGGCTTCATTCGACAACTTCGACCTACGGACCGCTGGAACTTCAACTTCTCTAAAACATTCGACGGGTGTGCAGGACGACCCGTGGGACGACCTACCCTCCATCACTTGCATCCGTAGTTCCACACTTGGTTAAGACTTCCCTGATGCTCCATCTATGCCACCCATCGATGCACCATGACTGGACGTAGGTCACCTTCGTGGGTGGCTCCCTCTGCAGATTTTCAGTTGTCATCTTCTACTTCCACTTCCAAGCTTATTTCCTACAGACATGATACAAAACACATTAATTCTAATACAAAATGGCCCCAGACACACACAAATCTTAAGTGAAATGTATTAAAAATAATGTAAATTCACGGTATATCAGCACCCTCAACTTCAACTCGTTGTTTGTCCTCAAGCGACGCACTAAACTATAAACGACACTTGTGTAGAGCAGACATACCAACTAAAGCAATCACATGGCTATTTCAATCCATTCCATTTTCTCAGGGAAGATCTTTTCTCTTAGACTCAACAAGCTAACTCATGTGGATAAAGATATAACAATTATTCACCAATAAACACCAGAGCATACACTTTTTCACAATCACCAAGGTACGAACTTTCCAAAAATGTAACTAGTGCCCTCACTTCAAACGAAATACTTTGCACACAGAATATATGAATTTTGAGTTTTAGGATTCATTCAACACTACTCACGCTCAAAAGTGACTTCAAATACAATTAGAGCTCAATATGATAGGCTTGCCCTTATTTTCACTTCTTAGACTCTCCAAACTAGTTGCTAGGATCACTATAAGACTTTCTTCGCTTGTAATGTAGGCTCAGGGTCAGGTGTGGTACAAATGGGTACTTTTTATTGACTTTCTGCCCTCCTTGACATTACATTGTCTTTTTACCTCTTTTCTTGACCTATTTTTGACATCCTTTCTTTTTACTTTCTTTCCCTTGACTCTTTTCAACATGGATGTGACTTTCTACTTTGTGGCTCTTATTTTTCACTTTTTTTTATTCTTCTTTCACTTTTTTTATTTTTATTTTTTTCCAGAACTTTTATTTATCATCTTTTTGCTTGTTTTGAACAAAGTCACATCCTTTTCTATCTTTTCTTCTTCTCTTTCAACAAAAAACTCTTTTCATACGCTTTTTCTTTCGGTTTCTTCTTTTATAACCACCTTCAATTTATGGATTTTATATTAGTTGAGGTGCACAATATCCGATGTTCGACCAGGGCCAAGATTATGGTAACTTTTGACTTAGCCATCCTCAACATAGGCTTTTGGCCTAAGTTAAGGTTCACATATCCAAGGAGGGACCGGGGCAACGACAATTATTTAAGGGAAGGTGAGTTAGGTGAATCAAAAGAAATGGTCTATTTAAGGCTCAAATATTTGGATCAAAAGGGAACAATGCTTTCATTTGGCTGGATCATTTTAGCCTTAAGTGGACTAATTTAAACAAGGGACTATGATCACTTCCCAACTTCTAGCCTAGATCATCTTAGAAGGACCAACGAGGCAAGTTCTATATTGGCACAACTGTTTGAAGATTCAACTTTTCTCACATACTCTTGGCATATTGTTTCATTATCAGATTATCGTATTACCCAGTTCAAGTTTTAGGTTAGGTCAAGAGGTCAAATTGGTTCCTTATCATGTCACATTGAGATACAACACATTCAACTCATCAAGACTATCGATCTAGTACATTTCAACATTTTTGGACTGGGATAAGTTTTTAATGTTTTTTATGCCATCATGCTTTCATTTTTTCTACTTACTCCTACACATACGTTCCTAAACATTCCAGTTCAATATAAATTAAAATAGACTCTTGGGAGAAAAGAACAAAAGCAAGAAAACCCCAAGAGAGGATTATTATTTTGGTTACTCAGACTTCACCCTATCACTCACAATCCATTTGTCCCACCCCCAACAAAATAAAGTGCAATTGTCCCCAATGTACAAAAAGTAAAAACATAAAGGATAGGGTGAAGCAAACTTGTGGCGCTTTGCGCCTAAGACCTCTCAACAAATGGGTGGGTCATATTTCTCGAAGCCCATTTGATCAACACTCGGGTCACTATCAGTAGTGCCCGCATCTACCATATCAGCACCCTCAGTAGTGCTAACATTAACTCTCACCGCACCCTTAGAAGTGATCACGATGCTAGAGGCACCAACACCAATCTCTCTAGCCCGCTGCTCCTCGTCAACTATGGATGTTCTCTGGGCCGCCTCAGTATGTTGGCGCTCCCTATTGCTAGATATCCCAGCCTCAGTGTCATCAGAAGTACGACTTGAGTGGGGACGCTTCCTCGCAGTATGGAAAGAATCAGGCGGTGGCATACCATCTCCAAATATGGCACTCAACACCGTATCATCAACTTGTGCCGTGGGGGCGTAGTCCAACTCGGTCTCTGGAGGATCAAAAAGTCCAGTGTCATCCTTACGGAGGCTCTTTATCTCCTTCTAGAGAGTGGTCACATCAACAGTTGGGACCGGCCTCTCTTGGACTCTCAACTCAAAGGCATCCAAGCGCTTATGAACGACGTGGACCATCTGGTCTATCATGTGCTCCACCCGCTACTCAATCCTAGTCTCAAGCTCCTCTATCACACGTTGCATCCAAGGTCTCACATGCTGAACTAGGGTAGCCATCTAGGCCTCCATCTTTTGGACATGGGCTAGAGGCATGGTAACATACCCCGATGAGGGAGTGGCTCTTAAGGATCTAGGGGCATGACTGACGGCTATAGATGGGGAAGTCGGGGCATCATTTGTAGTGGCAAGAGGGGAAGGATCATCACCCTACATCTGCTCCACATCTCCTACAAGGTTCGCTCCTAATGGTGTCACCTCAACCTGTGGCTCCCTGCGAGGTGTAGCTACATTGGCCTCATCCCGAATCAGGTCGATATCTAGGGTCTTGGTAGCCTGAAACAATCTGTCATAGTGACAAACTGATACTCTAGCATTCCTCTAAAGTTGGAAAATGAGGCATCGAAAAGGTAGGATGGTGGTGGCCTTGAAGGCCCTCTCGTGTATCTCCGCAATCAGCATGCGGGCAAAGTTGACCTCTATCCCAGCAACTAAAGCTGCAACCATGACTTCTCGGTCCCATGTATGTACATTATCTGCCACAATAGGAGACACACGATCCCGCACCAGCAACCAAAAGAATTTGGCCACAAAAGTTAGGGTGGCTTTCTTGATACCTCCGCTCGAGGTACTGACTCACTTGGTGCGCTCTTTATATGTAGAAAGATGAAGGGCTAACCAGCGCAAAAGAGACTCCATATGTTCAGCATTTCTCTGAAATGCCCTGCTCCTATTGATGTCCCAGCGGCAGTCGAACTCGATAGTGTTGATTGGCAGAGTGTGGCCCGGACCGTAGAGGAACCGACAGAGAGTGGTCTCAGATATATCAACTGAAATCCCGCGCACTAGTGTAGTCTCAAGTAGAAGATGGGCGGCGGGCTTGGACCTTTTGTCAATTGAACCTCTGAAGGTGGCTGCGTAGGCAGCATAGAACTCCCTGACTGTATCCTTACTGAAGGACCCTAAGCTAGGGGCCATCCACTCGCAATTGTTCCTTTGGGAGAGATTATGGATGGAGGGCGCGGTGTGGAGGCTGCCTGTGAGAACCTAACACTCCTTGGTAACCAGTCGATCCATCTTCTCATTCTCATTCAGCATGCGGGAGTCTCTGTTTATTTGAAACTGACTGCTTACACACCATCTATTGGGCTCGTCCGAATTTGTTGGAGGCTTAGATCTAAGAGGTATGGGGACATCGCCCGTACTAGTGGCCTCAGAAGACGAGACAGTGCTGCCACTAGGAGTGGAGCCGGAGTCGGAGCCAGATGTAGACTCAAAGCAATTCAGTGAACCGATCGGTGTATCCCCCTCATCAGACTGGGGCACAGTGATCACGTTGGAAATCACCCGCCGAGTTTGATAACGTGTAGTGCGTGGTGACGTAAGGGATGTCCTGGTACGAAGTGGGACATAATCCCCATCAGTATTGACATTAGTGTCCCCATCGATCAGCCAAAATGATGGTGCCACAGACTTTGATTTGCCCTTCGTGGCGTAAGTCGGAGCTCGTTTGGGGACGATAGTACCTGTAGAAGCTTAGTTAGTACCAACACAAGCCAATAACACACTCGGAATATTTTTAGTATAAGAAACAAATCAAAATGAAAAACCAAAAAATTTATGGAGAGTAGTAGCAGTGTCAACCTACGATCCGTAGTTCCCATCCGTAGGTCAGAGTTCCCATAAGTTGGCTCTCTAATGTGAACCACAAATGTGCAGAATGGTCCATCGATGGAACGACATACCGTATTCCACCTCTGTGGTCCCACACTTAATGGTTATTTCATGTGCAACAGGCCTACGGACCTGAACTACGATCCGTGGACGGGGTCTTGTGGGTCCAAGTCTGTGCCAGGTATCAGACATGCCTCAGTTTAAACTCATTATTTTGACAAATGAATTAATCAACTTAGGCATAATCAGGCATTTAAGCACAATATAAGGTAGTTTGTCATCCTTAAGGCTCCGATTACTCAGAATGTGAATTTTTAACATACCGAACTAGGAACCCTAAATCAAAATATCCTTTTAGACATTTTACCCTGATTCAGTTAGTTTTAATAGACTACACACTCACATACCATCGTACCAAGGGTTATTCTAGCATACAATTCGACATTGAACTCTAAAATTAACAACTCTAACAACCCAAGGTCAAGTTCCTACTTCGTGACTTCTAAATACAATAGTGAACACTGAATTCAAAGTCAGGGTGAAGTCGTTTACCTTACAAGTAAACTAATTGGGTGAGTGTGTGATGCAATGAACTTCTAGACCCTTTTTGACAAGCCTTTGACACCGAAACCAGACCTTAGCATATTTGGGGTAATAGAGATGAATGATTTGGAAGGGTGAAGAGTGATATGGAATTAGGGGGAATGAATGGGGAGTGATCTGTAGGATTGGGAGTTAAATGGAGTGAATTTGGGAGATGAATGATTTAAAAAATGGTTGGGAGGGAGTTTTGAATGTGGGAAATGAATTAAAAATGAGATAATATTATTTTATAAGGTGTCTGGGTCGGGTCGGCAAAACCCTAGGTTTTGGACCCACGAGACCTCATCTACGGGCCGTGGGTCGACCTACGGATCGTAGGTCACTCAGACACTTAGCATTTTGGAGGGCTTACCTGGGGTCCGTGGATACCATTCATGTTCCGTGGATTGTCCTAAGGACCGTCGATGAGATCCGTAGAACTCTGAACAACCTGTTTTCTGCAAATTCAGTTGTTCTTCCGTGCACACATAGCAACCATGAAGTTTTTCTTTTAACATTTCTTGGACACTTTTTAGACACGGACCCTATTCTATATCTAGCCAACACTAATACAAAAAGAAAATACTTATCTAAAGAAATTACAAAATTAAAATAAAAGAAGAAAACTCTTAAATCGAAAAGAAAAACCTATAGTTGGCTAGATTGTAAATCTTGGGTTTTCCCCTAAACAACACTTGATTTAACGTCGCGGCATGACGCAGACCCCTTGATTACTCAGACTTCATCAAGGTAGTAGGCCTCAACCACTTCTTGCATACTCTCCTCTTTTCCCATATAGACCTTGATCCTTTGACGTTCACTTTGAATCTTATTCCCTCCTTTTTCTCGAGCTCGGCCGCTTCATGTGGGAAGACTTGAGTGACTATGAATGACCCGGTCCACCTGGACTTGAACTTTCCATGAAACAAGTGCAACATTTAGTTGAATAGACACACCAGATCACCCACAACAAATTCATGCTTTTCAATCTTTTGATCATGATACTTCTCCATCTTCTCCTTGTACAAGGCTGAACTTTCATAAACTTTTAGGCGAAACTCATCAAGCTCATTCATGTCATTCACTCTTTGACTTGATGCGCCTCCCCAATCCATATTCAACTTCTTTAGCGCCCATCGTCTTATGCTCTAGCTCTACCGGCAAATGGCAAGACTTCCCATATACAAGTTGGTAGGGGGACATACCTATGGGAGTCTTGAATGTGGTGTGATAGGCCCATAGAGCATCATCAAGCCTCCCTGACCAATCAGTCCTATTTGCGTTCACAATCTTAGCAAAGATTTGCTTTATCTCTCTATTGGACACTTCAACTTATCCACTAGACTGCAGATGGTAAGGAGTGGCTAAATTGTGATGGATTCCATATTTCTCTAGCAACGCCTTGAACAACTTATTACAAAAGTGGGAACCTCGATCGCTGATAACCGCCCTAGGTGTGCCAAATCTGGAGAAGATACTCTTTTTTAGGAATGTGGTGACACTTTTCCCTTCATTATTTGAAAGCGCAATTGCTTCCACCCATTTCGACACATAGTCAACCGCAAGAAGAATATATTTCATCCCATGTGAATTAACAAATGGACCCACAAAATCAATGTCCCATACATCAAACAACTCAATCACCAATATCGGATTCATAGGTAGCTCTTGCCTATTTGAAATTCCTCATCTTTGGCAACGATCACAAGACTTGGCAAAATCATGAGCATCTTGGTGGATGGTAAGCCAGTAATACCCATACTACAAGATTTTATGCACAGCCTAATACCACTATGATGCCCACCAACAGGCGAAGAATGACACACTTCTAGTATACTCATCATCTCAACCTTGGGCACACAACGACGAATAATCCCATCAGCACAAATACATAACAAATAAGGCTCATTCCAAAAGAACTTCTTCACATCTTGCATAACCTTTTTCCTTTGGTGAAACGACAAATCTGATGGAACCATTTCACTTGCCAAGTAGTTAGCAAAGTCTGCGAACCAAGGAATAAGATCATGAGAAGCAGCCAATACCTGTTCATCTGGAAAAGCATCATTAATTTCAGCCCCATCTCCTAGCTTGAGCATCGCTTCGTCCTCTAATATGTACAAATGATCAACAACTTCATTTTCTATCCCTTTTCTGTCTTTCACCTCAAAATCGAACTCTTGCAACAACAACACCAATCTAATCAACCTCGATTTTGCATCCTTCTTAGCCATCAGATACCTCAATGCAGAATGGTCAGTATGCACTACGACCTTAGTACCAAGCAAGTAGTATCGAAACTTCTCGAAAACCACAAGAAGGAGTTCCTATTTAGTCACTGTATAATTTTTTTGAGCCACATTTAGAGCTTTGCTGGCATAGTAAATAGAATGAATAATCTTCTCTCTCCTCTATCCCAATACCATAGCAAGCACCACTCCACTCGTATCACGCATCACTTTAAGCGGTTTCCCCCAATCTGGTGAAATAGTGAAAGGTGCAGAAAGTAGCTTTTCTTTCAACTCTCCAAATGCTCTTAGACAAGCATCATTAAAATCAAACTTACACGCCTTTTCGAGCAATTTGCACAATAGGTGTGCAATTTTGGAGAAATCCTTGATAAACCTCCTACAAAAGCCTGCATCCCTAAGAAAACTTCTAGCACCTTTACAAGAGATAGGTGGTGGAAGCTTTTCTATTACCTCGACTTTTGCTCTATCAACCTTAATACCCTTTTTAGAAATCCAATGACCCAGAACGATCCCCTCTTTCACCATGAAGTGGCACTTTTCCCAATTGAGCACAAGATTGCAGTCTTCACACCGTTTTAGTACCTCGGCCAAATGCATTAGTTAACCATCAAACAAGTCACCTACCACACATAAATCATCCATAAATAACTCAATAATGTCATCCACCATATATGAAAATATTGACAATATGCAACGCTGGAAGGTCGTTGGAGCATTACACAACCCAAATGGTATCCATTTAAAGGTGAAAGTCCCATAAGAGCAGGTGAAGGTGCTATTCTCTTGGTCTTCCGGAGCTATTGAGATCTGATTGTAGCCTGAATAACCATCAAGAAATCAATACCAACCCTTATCAGCAAGGCGGTCCAACATCTGATTCATGAACGACATAGGGAACTGGTCATTTTCTGTCCAAGCATTTAATTTCTAGTAGTCCATGCATACACTTAATCCAGTAACTGACCGCATCAGAAAAAGCTCGTTTCTCACATTAGGTACCACAATAATCCTACCTTTCTTGGGCACAAACTGAATAGGACAAACCAAACTACTATCTGCAATGGGATAAATGACTCTAGCATCCAACCACTTGATGATTTCCTTTTTCACTTCCTCTTGCATAGGCAGATTTAGTCTCCTTTGTTGCTCAATACATGGCCTTTGATCCGGATAGAGTTGGATTTTATGAGAACAAATGCAAGGAGGAATCCAATAAGATCCGTAATAGTCCACCCAATTGCCCGCTTGAACCTCTTCAACACAGAAACCAATGCCTCAACTTGTTCCGCATTTAAATTGGCTACAATGATGACCGGTAAAGTACCATCTCTCATCAAGAATACATACCTCAAATGTGAAAGTAGAGCCTTGAACTCTAACTTTGGAGCGTCTTAAACAGACGTTTTGCGGGTGGAGAGTCGCGATTCTTCATATCTAATTCTAATTTTTTCAGTTTGGAGCAAAATTAGAACCTATCAAGTGCGAAAACTAATTCATCATAGTATTCAATACGATCACCCTCAATATTCATCATTACCGTTGAAAGTGCATCAACACCCAACCGTTCTTCAATAGACACATAAAACCTCGTTCCACAATATGATTCACCACTGACACTGACTTGAGATCCTTTTCCTACCTCATGGACCGAGAGATATTAAAAGTTACCTCTTCACTATTAAATTAGAACTTCATGTGCCCATTCTCCATATCGACCAAGGCACACCCAGTAGCAAGGAATGGTCTCCCTAGGGTGATGGGAACCTCAAAATCAACCTCACAATCAAGTATCACAAAATCCACCGGAAAAATAAATGACTCCACTTTCACAAGTACATCTTGGAAAACACCAATGGGCCTCTTCACAGTTCTATCGGCCATGAGTAATCGCATTGCAGTCAGTTTTGGTTCCCCTAAACCCAACTTTTTGTAAATAGACAATAGCATCAGATTAATACTAGCACCCAAATCACACAAAACCTTCGCAAAATGCAATAACCCAATGGTTCAAGGAATAGTGAAAGCACCAAGATCTTATTTCTTCTGCACAAGTGACCTAGTAGCAATAGCAATGCAATGTTGCAACCTATCATCATCTTCAAAGCTGACGACTCCTCTTCTTAGTCACCACATCTTTCATAAATTTCGCATACCGAGGCAATTGCTCCAAAGCCACTAGGAACATTGATGGAAAGTTGTTTCAACATAGTAACAAACCTACGGTATTTACCTTCTTCATTCTTCTTTACCAACCTCTGTGGGAACGGAGGTAGATGTCTAGGCTTGGTGAAAACTTTTTGGGTTATCTCCGCTTCCTTCTCTGTAACATTCTTGGACTCTCCAGTAACCTCAATCTCATCATAATCTTTTTCAACCACAATTTCAACCTTAGACTACATAGGTGGATCAATGGTCTGTTTACCCCTTTGAGTAGTGACTGCCATACAATGCCCATCATTCCTCAAATTTTGGACGGTGTTGCTAGGAAGTGTGTCAGGCTGACGTGGGTTTACTGTAGTGGACAACTGATTCATCTGCTGCTTGAGTTACTTTCTCAACACTACATGAGCATCAACTTTTTGACTAATTCCAGACAAGTCATTCTGCATCTCCTTCATGTTCTCATCATTCGAATCAAACCTCTTCATCATCTTCCGCATCATATCCTCAATACCTGACATACTACCCCAAGATTCTCTATTTCTAGATTCCCGATTTGCAAGTGGAACATAAGGCCCAAATTTTTCATTTTTGTGCCATAGTTGTTCCGGTTATAGTTGTTGTTGCGATTGTAGTTCCCATCCCGACCATACTGACCCTATCAATTGTAGTTACCATTGTTTTGACTTTGGTTTCGTTGACCTTGGTGCCAATTATCTTAATTGGAACCTCAGGCGTTGGCTCAAAAACCCCCCATCTGATTATTTACCAAATAAACATCCTCCTCGTAGTAGCATTCCTCAACTGGTGGTGGTAGAGTCGTCGTTGTTTTCTCGACCGCATTTACTTTTCTGGACCTCTACTTACATGCTTCAACACCAACCTAAGTTTTGTCGTTATCTGAGCCATCTCCTCACTAATTTCATTGGTAGATTTACTAGGCGCAACTTTAACTACAAATGTGCTTCTTCCAGTATCTGTCTTTTGAGTGCTCCATGCTTTATTATTTCGGGAAATCTTCTCCAGTTTCTTAGCAATCTCCTCGAAAGTGCACCTACCATGTGATCCTCCAACAATAGTATCAAGCACAGCCTTACCATTGTCATCTTGACCTTTGTAGAAATACTCCTTCTGTGACTCATCATCGATGTGGTGGTTCGGAACACTTCTTATGAATGAAGTGATACTGTCCCACTAACTACTCACAGACACTCTAGGTAGTGCCACGAATTTGTTGAGTTTATCTTTGTGGTTCAACTTCTTTGACAACGGAACGTACTTGGCCATGAACACCTTGTGCATTTGGTCCCATGTATGGATTGAGTTATATGGAGGCTTAGAAAACCACACTGCAGCATCATTGGTCAATGATAGAGGGAAGACTATAAACCCTATGACATTCATATCCAACTCCTGTTTCCCCACACAACTCCTGTAGACACTCCTCAACTTTGCCAAGTGCCCATGCAGATCTTTCAAAGTCGTACAAGAAAACAAACCCCTCACTGTAAGTATCCACATCAAACTACTAGTCACCACGAATGTATGCCTAGGAGGTAGAGGAGTGTAACACCCTGTATATCTAATGACCTAAGCTAGATCCTAGCCTGTAGTCTAGTAGCCTAATGAAGTTTAATCATAAGGTTAAAGACCTCAAATAAGTTTCCTAACTTAATACTAGGGTTCTAGTGCCTAAATGTCAAGGCACAACTCCCCTAGGACCCCACCACCAAGGGTCCATGAGGAGGACCCAAGGGAAGGTCCCAAAATATGTCCAAAACAGCCTCATCCACGAGAGGCAACCTACGAGGTGTAGGTTGACTCACGCCTCATGGTTCAACCCAGTCCCCGTGGACGGGACTTGTGGATATGGGCTTGAGTGGACTACCTTAAGTTGGCCATGTAGGGATAGTTTAGTAACTTTCTAATTAATTTGTTTAAGGGTTGGGACGGTTATAATTAGTTATTTTAAGTATATTAAAGTATTTTTAGGTATTAAAACAAGTCGTTTAACCCCTCAAAACTCACAACTCAAAATCAACCCATTTCCCTCTCAGAACATTCTCTCTCTAAACTCCATTGAAGAACAAAGAAGAAGCTCAAGATTAGGGTTGAAGTTCCAAGATTTTCACTCCAATTTCATGGGAAAACATCAATTAAGGTATGGGGACTTTGATTCATGGACCACTTTTCTCCATGACGCCCTTCAACTCTTGATTTGGAAATTGGTATATTGTTCAAACACTAGGGTTTCTATTCCAACCATGGGTACTTCCTAAAACTGATTTTATTACTATAATTGCATTATATTATGGATGATTTGATGCTTAATGGTGATTTTCATTGTAAAATTCCCCTTGATCACATGAATACCCCCATGACCCCAATTTTAAGTATTGTGATGGGTGTATTGGTGCAAGATGATTACTATGAATTGTTTCTATGTGAATTTAGTTACTGAATCTTTTTTTGTTCATCTAATGTAGTATCTTTAGGTGTAGTTGTAAGACATGATTCATGACCTTGAAAGGGGTAAATTGCTAGGGTTTGTATATGTTAATGGGAGTTGGGTATAACCTATTGATTCACTTAGAAATTAAATCTTCTATGACTAACATGTAGAGTATGGTATAGTTGAAAGCTTGTTCTTCCCTTACCCTTATACTTGATGACGCATGAATAGTCTAGGATGGTGATGATGTATCATCTTGATTGAAAGTCTATTACTCATGAAAACACTTTGAGTGTAATGTGGAAGTCCTACTCACACAATAATGTTGATTCTAAGGTTGAAAGTACATTCTCACCTTTAATGAATCTATGAGCTACTTTGATGGATTGTATTGAATGAGGGATAGAGCATTCCTTCACAATGTAAATGCAATTGAAGACTTAATGATGTATAATTTGGGAAATAATGCTTAGCACCGAATGGATATGGACAATGAGGTAAAGGCCCTCCCGCAAATGCAATAGTAAGGGTCATCCAAAGTGAACTCATGAGATGGAAGCCCCTCCGCCAATGCAATAGGGCGGGTTTCTAGAAGCAATCTTTCTATTCTGTAACTATGTCCCAACATAAGACTTAACTAGTGGATCCAGCTAATACATTTAGTCCTACCTTAGGCAAGTAGGACACCTTCTTCGGTGTGGGGTTACACGACACCAGATTCCATGTAGATCACATAGTCTATGTCGGTTATGGCTATTTTTCTCTAAATGAAAGAAAATGAATGAGATATGAACTACACTATAACTTCTTAGTGAGTTTACTTAGTAGAAGTGGGGGTATGGGACTTCACTTCCACATTGCACAAGTAGACTTAGTGGGATGTTGTAGGATGGTTCCTTTATATTGTGTTGAGATTCAAATGTAGCATATGTATTGAATGGATAGTTATTGTGAATGACTTTCCTGGTATTCAAGTGATGTACATGACTATTTCTCTAATTATGATTACTGATTATGATGAGGTCTAACGATGATGTTTATGACCAAGGTAGCCTCAAGGGGGTGCTTAGTAGGGTTGGTATTATGGGATGCCAACCATACATTGCACAAGTGTTCCTTAGAGGTTGCTAAGATGTTGATATTATCATGTAAAGAGTGTAGGTGTGATTATGGCTTGTATTATATGTTGTAAATGCATGTTGGTTTCCAAACTTGAGAAAGGTCTACTTTTCAAATGAAAATGTCCTTTTTTTTAAAATCATATTTAAGGATTTTATGCATGTTTCCATACTTAGTACATATTATGTACTAACCCCTTCTTCCTTCTACATCTTATTGAGTGTAGGTTCCGGCTAGGTGACTTTCATCTCTCATTTGAAGAAGACTTGGATTACTTTCTCCAAGTGGTGGTGAGTCCTCAAGTTCGAGGACGGGATTTCCTATTTCTCTGTTCATTTTGTATCTCGTATATTGAGACTTTTGTTGATGTAAAGGGCTAAGTCCCAAACTTTCTATTCTTATGTTTTATTTTAGATGGTGTATGAGACAAAGTCTAGATTTCCTATTACTTGCTTTTATGAAAAGTGAAAATTGAACTTCGATTGTAAACTTTTAAATTTTCCGCATTAATTTCTATGTCTTATGTAATGATGATGCTAGAGGCTGGTATGAGACCCCTTAGGGGTCAAGTATGCCATGTTACTTCTAGGGGGTACTCCCAGGTCGTGACAAAGAGGGACAACAATAGGTCCTTCAGATTCAACAATGTTGAATTCAACCTTGTATTTATCACGCAGTCTTTGTTTTTGTGGATCCTGCACATTCTCATTATTCACTTGCTCCTCAGGCTCCTCTATGACTGGATTATTACAAACCCCATGATTATTCATCTTTCTATAAGTTTTGCTCAACTCTAGATAGTATGGGGTCAATGGTTCACCTTGACTCTGTGTACTTGGCATACACTAGAGTGGAAACCTGAAGAAAACAAAAGCAAAAGAAAACGTAAAATTAGGAAATAATTGACTAAAGTTCAATAATGTAGTTAAACTTAATCTAAAAGCATTATTTCAACGCAGCGGCACTAAAATTTGATACGCTAAAATTACACTTCCCTAAAGAAGTTTAAGCGATCGTTATCAAGTAAAAAACCCAACTTGGAGGTTGGGGTCGATCCCACGAGGAATATGGTTTAGACTTAAACTTAACTCACTATTATATTCGTTTAGTCAACTTATTTCTGAGACAAGTAAGTAAAGGGCGGGATTGGTGAAACAAGTGAGCAAGATTCGAACTTTGTTGTTATCAATGAGAGAGAGAAACTATGGTGTATGTGTTCCCCATAAGCTCTTAATGCGGTAATCCTAATAATAGTAATCCTTTCCTAGTGTATCACATGCAAAGTGGTAACAAATGTATCCCTAAGTGATTGGTCCTCCAAATAGGGAATTTCACTCGTCACCTTGGTCCAGCTACGCGTGTATAATTTACTAACCCTTACTTTTACCTCGGATTAGACATCAAATCAATGTATGGCTTAGTTTTCACCCTCGCACCAATTGACATTAGGCTATTAGATAGTATCACACTAAATCTCTGTTGATAATTCTTTTCTTATTAACTACCTTCCTTGTCCGGCAAGTAGTAAAAGGCGAGTTCTAACGCGTGCACTCGTTAAAAAGACCTCTAAGCGAAAGAATTATCAATACATGTAGCAACACTATTCAAGAATTACTTAGTTATCATTCATACGTTGTTAATTGCTCATGGTTCCCACAACCTTAGTTTTGGATTTAACTACTCATGCTTGATAGAACCCAATTCATATTTTTATAAGAAGAACTCATGAACTTGCGTATTGAGTAGAAGAAACCCATAATCTCCAATTGAAATTCAAAGCAAAAATCTTATAAACCGAAATTCAGAAATCAAATTGCTAAAGTTTGTAAGTTAATTCACAAGGAAATACGAAAAACTAAAAGTAAACAATAATGTCTAACCCCCAAAAACGAGGTTTACTTACCCTATTTATAGAAAAACTTGTCCTAAACAAAAAGGAAACGAAATAAGGAAATGAACTTAATGGACGCGACTTCATTCGATGACTTTGACATACGAACCGTGGTTCAACCTACGGTTCGTAGTTCCCCTCCGTAGGTCAACACTTAGACTCTTTCTTGTAGAGGCTGGAACCTTCAACTCTTAGATACAAACGACTGACGTGCAGAATGGACTACAGGTTGACCTACGATCCATGGCTCCTCTTCCGTGGCTCCATACTTAAGAATTTCATCAGGTATTGGAACTTCAACTTCTCTGAAACATTTAACGGGTATGCAAGACGACCTGTGGGATGACCTAAACTCCATCACTTGCATCTGTAGTTCCACACTTGGTCAAGACTTCCCTGATGCTCCATTAACTCCACCAATCGATGGACCGTGACTAGACCTACGGTCCGTAGGTCACCTTTGTGGGTGGCTCTTTCTGCAGATTTTTAGTTGTCATCTCCTACTTCCACGTCCAAGCTTATTTTCTGCAAACATGATAGAAAACAGATTAATTCTAATAAAAAATGGCCTTATACACACACAACTCTTAAATTATATGTATTAAAAATACCATAAATTCACGTTATATCAATCTTTCCAGAGTCCCTCCTTATAGAGAAATAGACTTTCGTATAGATATTTTTCCTAATACTCATCCTATCTCTATTCTGCCATATAGAATGGCTCCAACTGAGTTGAAATAGTTAAAAGAACAGTTGAAAGACCTCCTTGATAAGGGCTTTATTCGACCAAGTGTCTCACCTTGCGGCGCTCCAAACTTTTTTATGAGTAAGAAAGATGGTTCACTTAGGATGTGTATTGATTACCGCCAATTGAATAAGGTCACTATCAAGAATAAGTATCTTCTTCCAAGAATCAGTGATCTTTTCGATCAACTTCAGGGTGGCACTTGATTTTCTAAGATAGACCTTTGACAATTTTCATCCCTGTTATGGTCACTATGAGTTTCTAGTCATGTATTTTGGTTTGACTAATGCCATGCAACATTCATGGACTTATGAACAAAATGTTTAAGCCTAATACTAATATGTTTGTTATCGTGGAATGAGGAGATCATGCTACTCAGCTCGGAGTAGTTCTCCAAACTCTAAAGGATAAGGAGTTGTATGCTAAATTTTCCAAATGCGAGTTTTTGCTCGAGTAAGTATCCTTCTTAGGCCACATTTTACTGGAGAAAGGATTCGAGTTGACACTCAGAAGATTAAAGTAGTGGAGAACTAGCCTAGACCCACATCTCTAAAAGATATTAGGAGTTTCTTGGGTATTGTTGGTTATTATAGGGGGTTTGTTGAGGGGTTCTTATCTATTTCATCCCTGTTAACTAAGTTGACTCAGAAGACGGCAAAGTTTCAATGGTCTGATGCTTGTGAGAAGAGCTTTCAGGAACTGAAAACTAGGTTGACTACTGCCTTAGTATTGACCTTACCGGAGGGTGTACAAGGTTTTGTTGTGTATTGTGATGAGTCTAGAATTGGACTGGGTTGCGTATTGATGCAGAATGGAAAAGTTATAGCTTATGCTAAAGATTCACTAGAGGAATTACCCAACCCATTATATAGTTTTGAATATATGGCGTCACTATCTTTAAGGTATTCATGTAGATGTGTTCACTGATAACAAGAGTATTCAGTATGTATTCAGTCATAAAGAGCTTAATCTCAGATAGAGGAGGTGGTTGAAGTTACTCAAGGATTATGACATGATTATTCTCTATCACCCTAGTAAAGTTATTGTTGTTACTGATGCATTGACAAAGTTGTTTGTGGGTAGTATGACCTATGTTGAGGAAGCCAAGAAAGAGTTAGCTAAATATGTGTATAGACTTGCATGATTCGATGTTCGGATTATGGATTCCAATGATGGAGGAGTGGTGGTGATGAATGGGGTTGAATCATCACTAGTGTCAGAAGTGAAAGACAAACAATACCAAGATCCTGTTTTGCTTGAATTGAAGGAAAATGTTCATAAGTAGAAAGTGATGGCTTTTGAGCAAGGGGGAGATGGTGTATTGAGGTATCAAGTAGATTGTGTGTTCTCAGGGTGGATGAACTTCAAGAGAGGATTATGGAGGAAGCTCATAGCTCTAGATATTCTATGCATGCGGGTCCCATAAATATGTATCGTGACTTGAGAGAAGTCTATAGATGGAGTAGTATGATGAGGGGTAATGCAGAGTAGTTGCTAATTGTTTGAATTGCTAGCAAGTCAACGTAGAGCAGTAGAGGCCCGGTGGTATGGCTTATAACATAGATCTTCTAGAATGGAAGTGAGAGATGATCAATATGAATTTCATTACTGTGTTACCACGGTCTCGCAGGCAGCATAATTCTAATTTGGTGATTGTAGATCGGATGACTAAATCAACCCATTTCTTACGTGTAAAGACTACCTATTCGTCAAAAGATTATGCCAAGTTATATATTCGAGAGATTTTCAAACTTCATGGAGTTTCGGTGCCCATCATTTCAAATAGAGGTGCGCAATTGTCAAACTTCATGGAGTTTCGGTGCCCATCATTTCAAATAGAGGTGCGCAATTCACCGCACAATTTTGGAAGTCTTTCCAGAAAGGTTTGGGTTCCAAGGTAAATTTGAGTACTGCTTTATATCCTCAGACTAATGGTCAAGCAGAGCGTACGATTGAGACATTAGAGGAGATGTTGAGGGTGTGTGTGATCGATTTCAAGGGTCATTAGGATGATCACTTACCTCTCATTAAGTTTGCCTACAACAACAATTATCACTCTAGCCTCCAAATTGTTCCCTATGAGGCTCTTTATGGGAGAAGATGTAGTTTTCCTATGGGATGATTTAAGGTTTCTGAAGCTGGGTTAATAGGACCAGAATTGATTCATCAAGCTATGGAGAAGGAGAATACAATTCAAGAAAGGTTGAAAACAACGTAGGTCCGTCATAAATCCTATACAGATGTTAAGATAAAAGACTTAGAGTTTCAAGTGGACGATTGGCTTTATTTGAAGGTTTCACCCATGAAGGGTGTTATGAGGTTTGGCAAGAATGTGAAGCGCAGTCCTCAGTATGTTGGTCCTTATAAGATATCCAAGAGGATTGGCAATGTATCCTATTAGTTGGAGCTACCGCAAGAGTTAGTAGTGGTCCATCCGGTATTCTACATTTCAATGTTGAAAAAGTGTATGGGCGGTCCTTCACTTATTATACCAACCAAAAATGTTGGTATTAAGGACAATATATCTTATGAGGAGGTAGTCGTTCAGATTCTAGATCGTCAGTTTCGCAAGTTGAGGACCAAAGACGGAGCATCAATCAAGGTCTTATGGAGTAATCAGTTTGTCGAGGAAGTTATTTGGGAGGCTGAGGAGGATGTGAGAAAGAGATGCCCATATATTTGCTCATCCGGAGAAATTCCAAATCAAGGCACTAATTCTATTCTTGGTACTTTTGTAAGTTGAAATGTTGTGTAATTGGCATGTTGGGTGTTTGAGCTGGATGTTAGACGTTACCCCCCCCCCCAGCCTACTTAGAGTAATCTCAATCGAAGAAGAATGTTCCCAATGGGGAGATATTATAATATACCACCTTAGAAAGAGCTAAATTTAGAAAGCTCTAAATTGGAAACAACTAATTTGAGAATTTTGCATGTTATGCTTAAGTTATGAGTTTTGGGCCAATTTCAAATGACCATAACTTTCAGTACATGATGATTTAGGTATCCCATAAGATTTAAATGAAAGCTCTTAGAATCCTCTTTCCAAATCCACCAAGTTTGCTAAGTTTCGAGTTTGGATGAGGGAGATATTCCCGTTTGAAGTCAGCCTATCCAGTTAAAGAAAATTTCCTGAATTAGTGAAGGGTATTTTGGTCTTTTCCTAACCACATCAGGTTAAAACATTTTTAGTATTATTTTAGAGGTATAAACTGATTTGGGTCAGTTTTCACAATCCTAATTTACGCTTAGGGTTTTAAAAGGGGTTCAAGAAGAGAAAAGAGGAGAAAAGGAAAAATGATCGAGGTTTCTTCCGAATTGAGGATTTGTTTCACCAAATCAAGGTATGTCAGTTTTCATAGTGTTGGGTTCGTTCACCCACTCGCCTCTCATGGTTTACATATTCCAATTCATCAATAAATATTGAAAGATTTAAGTTCTTAAGGAGTTTATTGAAGTGTTGTTATTCATTCTTGAATTTTGATGTTTGGTTGAGTTCTTGAGGCTAGGATCTTGTTGATAAGTATTATTCTTGAGGGTTTACGAGTAGATTATCACGTAATTATGTTGAGTAAATGAATCTAAGAAAGTTTGGAAGAAACCATTCGATTCTAGGATAATTAGGGTGAGAAAACGAGAAAGAAAATTCGTTGAGTTTTCAGGGTAGGGGGATAGTGCGCCACGCTTGAAGTGTGCCAGAGATGAGGTTCTGTAGTTTAGGGGCTGGCGCCCCACGCCACTTAGGGCTCTAGGGTCGCCTTCCCCCACCCCTTCTTCCGTCGTTTGGCTCGTCTAAATTCTTTTAAAGGGTACCTTCACTCATTTCTAATTCTAACTATTCTAAATTACATCTATACATCAAGAGATCATTCATAACGTGAATCATAACCCTTGAATTCATAATTCAAATTAGAGGTAAAGTTAAGAGTCAAGTGTTAAGAGTTTTTTTGAGTCATTTTGAAAAGTCTTTTACAATCTTTTAAAACTTGTTTTAAGACTTGAGCACTTGAGTTTGAGGATGAGGAGAGTTAAGTTCTTTCTTTTAAAATGATATATGGGAACTAAGGATTCCCACGAGTAAATGTTTTTACATTTAAAATGAGAGGGAACACCTATTTCCAAAGAAGTTTATGAGGAGTTTTGAGTAGTATCTCTTTTAAGAGAAATCGTTTGAGTAATAATTTCAAAGTAGAGGATAAGGAAACATTTTTAAACATATGAGCTATGTTATACTTTGGGAGTAGTATTTAGCACCGATATGGGGACGAGTTCAGATAACTCAAAGTCCTCATAAACCATGTAGCCAACGTAGGTAGAAAGGGTCATACTTTTTAGTTGATTCCTTATTGTTTTTTAAGAATAGCTTAGTGGATTCACTTAGTTGAGGAGTTCTATACCCTGGCAAGGTATATGACAGTTCTGGCAGCGTGGACGAGAAGATGTATCATTACATAGCTCCTAGTAACGGTTGTCGGTTAGAAAGCCTCCCAAACAGTGTTATTTTGTATCTTTACATACAAACTGAGTTATTATTATATTTTTAGATACATTGCGTTGTTATCTATTGTTTTGAATTATTTATATAAACTTCACTTTTATTGCTGTTTTATACTGCATTGAGTTGAGCATCCATGAGTTGAGTAGAGTCGTGGTGAGTATGGTTCCTTCATTCCAAGTTCAAGCTTTTATGTTATGTTGAGTATTCACCTTACATGTTCGTACATTCAATGTACTGATGCCAGTTGGCCTACATTATTTCATGATGGAAATACAGGAGATAAGGGTCATCAACATGCAATTCATTGATACCATCTGCAATTCCAGAGTTGTTTGGTAAGCCATGTTGCTTGAGGAGGATCCCTCATTTATTTCTATCATATTATTGCAGTTTTGTTACGATGACCGGGGTTCTTGTCCCGACATCCCTAATAGTATCAGAGGCTTCATATATAGATGGAAAATAGTAGTTCATGAGTCTTTATCATTTTCAATTGTTAATGTTCTAGACTTGAGTTTCCCCTTTAGCCAGTTGAATGTTTTATTTCTAAAATATTCTGAGTATTCATTTGAGAAAGTTGAGTGAAGTTAGTTTTAAAGTTCTTTTATTTTTGAGTAAGTCTTCCGCTTAGTATTGAGTCAGGGCAAGGGTTCACTTGGGGCCCACAATGGTTCTCGAGTGCCGGCCATTTCTAGGCTCTGGATGTGACATATATAAGGCTGTCATAGTGAGGGATTAAGTTCTTCCTTCCGCCCTAAATCTGTAGTTTCAATTAGTAAGATCAAAGCCTAGTTTCTTACACCATAATTCATGATTTTCAAATTTACTTTATATTACTGTTGTTAAATTCTTGATTTCATTATAGATATTTCATTATTTCATATTATTAATGATATTCCATTCTTTTTCATGCTTAATTTACCTCATGAACCCTATTTTGCTAAGAGTTGTTTAAATAAATTAATATACTAGCTCCTATGCATGATTTTCATGAACAAAGTAAATTCCAAGTCTTAAAGTTGTATCCTAGAAAGAGATTTAGGAAAACATGAATTGCTTCAAGATCATTGTTTTTAGAATGACAAGAATTGTTAGTTTAAAGAAAAGATAACTTAGTATTGAGAAAATACAATCAGTTTTTCGTAAAGCCTAGTCTATTAAAACAAGTTTAGTACATTTATACATAAGCATTTTTAGTATTAACTCAACACAAAGACTATCAGTTTTCTCCTAACATGGGACCTTTTCCCTAAATGAGACATCATAAAGTTATTGAGCATTATTACATTATTTTGGGAGTAGTATTGAACATTGAATCGGAGGATTCAGACTATCCAAACCCCATAAATATGCCACCAGTAGGATATGAATGTGATATTGATTGAGGAAACTCCTCATTAAGCCCTTGGTATGGACTTAGATATTGGATAAATTGGTTAGTTCATCCTATACTTTGACAAATTATAAGATTTCTCTAGATGTGTTTACTTGAATGTACAAGTGTGGTTACTATTCAATCTAATTATGGTTGTGTTGTATGTTGATGATTAAGAACGGCACCACACCGATATATATATCTTTATTGGATAGGGTACCATGCTAGTACATGTATATCTATTGGATGGAATGCCACATCGGTACATATATATTGTTGAATCTGGTACCACATTGTTACATATATTTAGTTAGATGGCATATTATGCCGGTACATATTATTATTAATCAAAAATCATGCTAGTACAGTAACAATAAGAATGGTTACGACGTTGGTACACTAATAATTTATCTATACGTTCCATGAGAGAACCAGGTTTATTGTCGTGTTATTGGAATGGTGTGATGTAGTAGGTTTGGTTGTGGGTGCTATGTTGGGGTGAAGATTGGAAGTTCGGGCTGTGTTATAAATGTGTTTGTAAATGTACATTTATGTATTTGCTAAATTGTGTTACTTGTTTATATATTTCATATATATAGGGCTTGATTAAGGCAAGGGGGGTGGGGGGTGGGATTCTCTATGTGATTTGATATGATGATGTAAGTGACCTTGATGGTAGAGTCAGCAAGAGAAGAAAGTGGGTGTCTTGAAGTGACGTGTGTGTCCTAATGATATTTTTAACTTATTATTCTTGATTATGTGCATGATATTATATGGTGGATTCGGGTCGACCAATGATGTCTACCAGTACGTGTTATTTATACTAAGACTATTCTTGTCATTCCACCTGGCGTAGTATGATTGTAAGAGTCAGTAATGTTTCTTAGATAAAGGCGATGATGACCTCCGACCGCTACAACTTCTCTTTCCTTATGGTGTGAGTTGTGTCGTATTTTCTTTTATGTGTTGTACTCTCTTAGTAGCTCTTTCACATGTTTAGACTAGTTCAATGGGAGGGTTTTCAGTTAATTGTAAAAATATAATTCCTACATCTGAATTTTATGTTTCTTTCAACATATTAAAGAGGTTCCTTATGTATTATTAAGTTCTGCATTAGTGTTTCTAAAAATTGGGTGGTAAGGGTTCTACTATCTAGGTGTTAGAGTGGGTGTTTGCACAACCCGGTGGATTGAGTCGCGATAGAGAGATTGAGGATAGAGAATGTTTCAATTAGGATTGAAGACGTGAATTAACAGATATATTATAAACAATTGCTCTATTCTAGCTATTTGTTTGGTTGTGGTGTATCTCACATAAAAAATGGTACAAAATTTTTAAATAGTGGAATTTTAAGTAATTATTTGAAAGTATAGGTAAGATTAATATATGTGGTATGAATGTATGTCTAATTAGGTAGTTCTTTTTTCATATTTATTGCAAGAATCTTAAACACTTTAATCAATGTACTCCCTCTCCTTTGTTTAAAAAGGAATGATCTAGGTTTACTTCATACAAAGTTTATGAAAATAAAAAAGAAATATACCACGTGGAAAAATAAAGGTATGTCAAATATACCAATATTCTCTTTAATCTTTTGACCTAAATTATACCACATGGATAATCTCTCTCTCTCTACCTATATATATATATATATATAGGAGAATGTTAGACTTGCTGATGCGACATGCCTCTAAGGGGTAGAAACCTATTTATTTTATACCACGTGGATACTTACACCATGATTCATGATTTTCGAATTTATATTATATTCCTATTGTTAAATTCTTAATTTCATTATAGAGATTCCATTATTTCGAATTATTAATGATGTTTCATTGTTGTTCATGCTTAATTTACCTCATGAACCCTATTTTGCTAAGAGTTGTTTGAAAATCTTGATATACTATCTTCATGCATGATTTTCATGAGTAAAGTAAATTCCAAGTCTTAAAGTTGTATCCTAGAAAGAGATTTAGGAAAACATTGATTCAAGAGCATTATTTTCAGAATGAAAAACATTGTTAGTTTAAAGAAAACATATTTTAGTTTTGAGAAAATACAATCAGTTTTTCATGAAGCCTAGTCTTTTAAAGCAAGTTTAGTACAGTTATAAAGAAGCATTTTTAGTAATAACTCAACACAAAGACTATCAGTTTTCCCTTAAGTAGGATGTCACGACCTAAGCCTAGGGCCTAGACGTGACATGGCGAATGAGGAACCCGAAGGAACCCCAAACAAGCCTCTCAAACTTGTCATCACACTTCATCGGTCGCAGAAGTACATTCAACATTAATTAACGGGAATTAGGGACTAAGGCAAACCATTTCAAAATGACATCATAGAATAAGAGTCAAGCTCGTTTACAAAATACTTGTCCAACGCACACCTCTACATACATAGATAGGACGGGGGCCATGACATATTACCGGCTCCCCTCATAGTTAAAATACAATTACAAGCTAAAGTCTCAAAACATAGGAGTAAGAAACATAACATAGCCCTCGAATTATTGAGGACTCACCAACAAACTCGGATAAGCGTCGTACTAGCCACGTGAATGGAGAGAAGGATCAAGAGTAGCTCCGGTCCCTACATGGTGACATCATGTAGGCAAAATATG